>NC_046988.1:9071864-9346864 GCF_009769545.1 Cyclopterus lumpus
TCTATTTTGTGTATCTCTTAATCTCTATAAACATATGAATGCAGAATCTAGACAACAGGACACGATTTTACTATGGAAAGCATGCTATAACCCGCTTGGCCGAGAGGGTTATTGGCTGCAATCTGCCATCCCTCCAGGTCCTGTTCACTTCTAGGTCACTGAAGCGGGCCAGATAGATTGTCACTGACCCCTCCCACCCTGGACACAACCTGTTCGAGTCCCTCCCCCCTGGTAGGAGGCTGCGGTCCATCAGGACAAAGACCTCCCGCCACACCAAAAGTTTTTTCCCGTCGGCAGTCGGGCTCATCAATGGAGCCCGGATCCCCCACTGACTGACTCTGTCACCCCCAGGACTACATCCTCTTCTTCCTCCTTCCTCTCTCCTCCTTCTTCCCCCTCCTTCCTCTTCCTCTTCCTCTTCCTCCTCCTCCTCCTCCTCCTCCTCCTCCTCCTCCTTCTTCTTCTTCCTCCTCCTGCTCCTCCTCCACACACACGTCACTTTAACATGCACTTTAACTTAAACACACGTCACATGTAACATACACTTTAACTTAAACACACATGTCACTTGAAACACACACCTAAACACTTTAACGTTATTTGTTGTCTGAGCACTTTATCTTATCTTATACTTAATACATTGCACTGTTGCTGTCGCATTGATTGTTGTTTGTCATGTCTAATGTTGCACCTTCCGCCAAAACAAATTCCTCGTTTGTGTAAACATTCCTGGCCATAAACGGTTTCTGATTCTGATTCTGATGCTAGAGTAGTATTGACCAATCACACTTGAGCAGGCTTTGGTTAAATGCAAGTTGTGGTGGCTGGGGCGTGGTTAGGCTCAGCTGCAGGGGGGGAGCGGGGGAGTGGCTGAGGGAACAGGTGCTGCGAAGAGGCTTAATTAGCCTCAGCTGCAGTAGATCAGGGGTAATGTGTCTCACCCCTATATCAGGTGTGTTGGAGCTGGAGCATGGGACCAGCAGAGCAGAGGTCCAAATAAAGTATCTTGCCAAACATTACACAAAGTGTGCTCATTCCTCGGGGGATTGTCCTTGTAAAAGATGTGGAACGCATTGGCCGAGATGCAATCTCGGAACCCAACAGCTGTCACCTCACAATTCATTCAGCTTTATACTGGTTTTAAATGAGCTTGTAAACTGGCTTCTTTTGAAACAATCCGGTCGTTCTCGTCGTCTCTCAACTCCAACTCTCAAGTTGCTACTCGGAGAGCAAAAAATGAGCAGCGCATGGTAAAGGTAGTCTTGGCCCATATATCCGCAGGCAACACCATAAATATATTAGCCCCTTGCCCCCAAAGGCTTATCGGTTATCAGACCGATGGCCACTGGGTTTAGAGACCGTGCACCTCCCAGAAATCAGACATCTTACTGAAATCCGGTATCTGCAAATAGGTTGGTGGCAACATTTATGCCTCGTGGATAATTGCAATCAGATGCAAAAAAAAGGGCAAATTGCACACTTTATGGATGTGATTGCACAGGAATATCATTAGCACAATATCTTTGGTGAATCGGACCTTGAGACAGGGCAAATATTAGTTGGCAATTCATGCTGGTACCAGTAGCCGCAATCCCTTCTCTGAGAATTTGTGTCGATTATCAGTTGTGTGCATTACCTTTTATTTGCATATAAATGACCTCACAGCCTGGGTGTGAATGGCAAAAATGCAATGACAGTCTTTACAAGATTTGACGGTGAAAGAGCAGGGTTTAAAAGGTCAACAAGTCCTTATTGCATGAGTTTGACGGAAGTGGGAAAAAATGCCCACAGGGGGTTGTAAACTATCATATTTAGTTTATTGGAAAGTATAAGTTTTCAGCTGCCACCGCTTCTAAAATATACTGATATAATCTGCCCCGGTGTTCATTTCTACTGCAGAGCATAGAAGTAGTTTGTTCTTGTAATGTCTGAGGGTGACGTGAACCAGTGTGTGTGTGTGTGTGTGTGTGTGTGTGTGTGTGTGTGATTCAGAGATACATAATGTACAGCAGTTGTGTTTCATCTGTGTCTCCGCCTTCGTTACTTTGTTAAATAATGTGTTAGTGTAATGAGGACTACGATGCAGATATTAAATTCTGGATGAAACCGCATTACGGCTGAAAGTTAAGGGATGATATGACAAAGAAATAGAGAGCAGGAACACAGAAATGAGGCTGGATCCATATTGGCAGCACAATGACAAACCCATGCTTGACCTCTTCACCATGCAGCGGTGTCTGAAGATGTCATTCATATTGAGCCGAAATACCCCAAAGTGCTCATCATCTTCTCCTTCCAGAGAACACGAGGAGGAAAAAACCCTCCAACATAATAACACTCTAACATCCTCCATTATTCCAGCTGAGACGCCTGCTTCTGTAATGAAACCAACAAACAAACATGCATAATTCAACCAGCCAGCCGGTTCTGCATTGAGCAAAAGAAAACAAGAGCCCAATAATTATTGCAGCGGAAAAATGATGAAGTACCACACTTACACCTAAATATCCTTATTTACACTCATTTGTTAGGAGCAATTCTGGAGGTGAAACACTTATTTGTGTGTGTGTGTGTGTGTGTGCAAATTGTATAGTGTAGTGGGAGGCCACAGAGATTCTTTTACAGATGAGAAAGTGCTAATATAATTTTTGATGACAAAACCAAACATTAGTTTGAAATAAAGAAGTCTAGCTACAATTAGGGCACTAACAGCAGATGGGAGTAATTATGATGTTGCAACTGTAACTAAATCTGGGTATAGACCACCCACACACACACACACAGAAGAAAAAGATCTGAGTGTATCGCCACACTCGTGGCTCTGTGAACCTGTAGCATGGATGTATTATTAAACTGGATGTGGACCCCAAGATCGTGCCCATTGATTTAAATTAAAAGCCAATGAAGTTTTGATTCCGCATCGTGCGGCCTGCTGCACATTAATACAAATACAAACGCTTTGCACGCAGGCACCCCTCAAGAGACAGATTCCATCAGACATGGACACACGTCCACATTTAACTTTCATGTTGCCAACTCTTTCGGGCGGTTTTTCACACTCACTTCTCAACCTTAATTGTGTTGTGCAACTGAATCACTTGGCACGGGAAAATATGGAGAAAAACAGACTATGAAAAAATGGAATGAAGGAAGTCAGGAGGGACAAAAAGAGACAGAAGAGCAAAACATGGAAAAGAAGAAGAAAAGGAGACAAAGAGCAAAGACGTCGATGGCGCGCGACGACAAGCAGATAATGAGAAGAAACAGAAACAACCAAAACGGAGAGGGGAAAGGACGGCAAGAGAGGAGAGACTCCAACAAAAATCGACAATTAAAGACACACAGGGAGATAGGAATTATGCATTGGTGGGAGTAGGAGGAAACCGAGCCGCAGGGGAGGAGATACCAGACTGATACAAGCTGCATTTATCTCCACGGTGACCTTCTCTAGCTCTCCCACTCCTATGCTAAAACCAGAAGTCTGAAAGAGGAGGCAGACGATGACTGCCAAAAAACATGAGCGTGTGAATGGAAGACAGTTCAGATAGATATGTGTGAATAAAAGATGCTAGGCTAAAAGAAGGCAGAGGGTGGAGAACAATAAATAAAGGATAGCGAGAGGGAATACCGTAAAGAGAGTGAGGAAGATGGGGCTTTTAAGAGGAGAATGAATGGGGGGTGGGGGGTAGGGGGGGGGGGCGACTTGAATTTGACTGCAGAGATGAGAAGGGATGATGAAGTTGATTGCTATGTTCCTTTGGCTTTGGAAAGAATCCCTTGCTCTGCTTTGACTTGGGCAAACGCCACAAACGGCACACGCGGTGTTAACACATTTCAAGGCCTTCCTTAGTCAGCTTCTTACTGTAAATCACATGCTCACTCAGTCGACTCAGACTTTGCTAATGCAATTATAATTTCAAATCAAGCTCCAGTCAAGGCGACACAGATGTGAAGTATCCGCAGAAGGGCAGCTATTAACTGGAAAGATGACAGAAAAGTCCTCGCCTCCAAAATGTCAGTCGAAGCGTGATCCGACCGACCGAACCGACAAATGAGTAAGGAGTCATTAATCTAATCACAGCGTCCATCGCCACTCAAACCGCTTGTGTCACAAAGAAAGCTATCCAGCCTGTAATATAAAGTGCATGAGCAGTCACTTGGCCTGCCAGACAGCCAGCCAATGATGACTGACAGACAGATAGACAGACAGTCAGTCAGATTTACATCCAGTCAATCACTCTAACAGTCAGTCAGTCAGTCTGTCACCTCTTCACATGACAAACAGTCAGCAAACCACTCAGCTGCTCAGTCAGACTGTCAGATTTGTCACAACAGGACCCGTCTGAGCGACACGGTAAGAAAGCTATTTTTTTCTGGCGACCAGCCGCGTCAACACACGGCTCCAATGAATGGATTGAATTTGTCTACATGTTTGAATAGAGGGAAGGAGGCACAGGGGGAAAGAAAAGCTGCACGAAACACACAAATCACAATCTACGTTTGACATGACACAGACAAAAGAGGACGGGGACCGAACGCATCATAATTGGGCAAGCAAATAATTAAAAATGCATACACAAAGAAATGTGAAAAAAAAACAAGTAGAAACCTTTCAAACAAGAACGCGCACAAATCACATGTAAACGCAACCTCATATGCTAAACGCACGCACGCACGCACGCGCGCACACGCGCACACACACACCAACATAAAGAATTGGAAGTGATGGGCGAACAAAAGCCATACGGAAGTAAGAGCATCCCCGTATTCAATACAAAAAAAAGAGATTTTACGCTCCATAAAAATGGTATGTAATGTTAAGATGACAGACCACACGGAGCCTGGAAGTGCAAATGCACAGACACACACGCACATTCGTAGGCCTGCCTTTAAAAACACCCGTACAAGCAAACACATTTGACAAGAATTCAAAAGATATAATGACATCCAGATTCCCAGGTTGGAAGCCCAATTATTTACAAAATGCACATTGCAGGCTGTTAACTCACACACACACAGCTCTAAGCTGTCAACGTCTCTCTGGATGATTGTATGCTCTCTTGGCAGTTTTCAAAGTTGAATGGAGGAGATGTTGACTCGCGAGCCTCCTAGAAAAAGCCGTTTTGATCTTTTACCATATCCACAAAGATCCTAGTGCTCCTGTGGTTGCTTTATCTTGTTCCATTTCACACACTGTCTGCCAATAAATGTCTGTACATCTCTTTTGGTCATGAAATATTGTCTTTCTTGAATAGTGTTTAAAACCAAACATTGACGTTTTTTTTTTTGCGACTACATGTGTCAATATCCTAAAGCAAGAACAACGACTACAGAGAAGTCTTTCCAGCTCCAGTAATTAGTCATGTTCCTGTCATTCCTATAGACTGTATATGAGAGGTGGAGGTAGTCACCGTGACTCACTGGTTTGTGGACTCCGGTTTTGAAGTCTTCATTTTAAAGTCCGACATTTTGGTGACATACGATAATTGAGCTAAATGCTGATTAAGACATTTTTAGGTGACCAAAATGTTACAATTAACTTTAATGAACTGAAAACACATCGTTAAAGGTTTTAAGTTCTAAGACAAAACCACTGACAACCTGTAGCCAGCCCTAAAGCATACCCTTCTTTATGGTCTATTTTACTCCAAATGGGACCATGATTTACTAAACGAACATCATGCTATATTGAAGAAGACTCATAAACTCATGTTTACTGAGGGAATTAATCAAGTGAGAGTCATTTTCTCATAGACTTCTATACAACCAGACTTATTTTTGCACCCAATGGAGTTGCCCCCTGCTGGTTATGAGAAATAATACAATATTAGGGCCCATGGGTTGCTGACTGGTCATCCCCTGCAGGTCCTGCAGCCGTCCCTGGAGAGCTTCCCTGCCTCAGGCATCACCTGATAAGCCTCCTGATTCCACAGGGGTTTACCATGTCCCCCTCAGCTCTGTCAAGTTACATTCTTCTCTTGACAGTTTTTTTTTAAAGTTAAGACACTGACATGTGCCAATGCAAACAAAAAACGAGGCAGAGAAAGACAGCATACTTTTTTATGTTTGCAAAATCTGCATGAGACCAAGTGTGGTGGGTGGACTAAAGATGCAATTGGCCATGTTTGCTGTGTGATTTCTATTTAAGTCTCAGCACACGTTTTATTGTTGACGCTTCAAAGGTATGGTGGTGGTATTGTGCAATACCCTGTTCTCCACAAGGGGGTTTCCTGCTTATTCTGTCTGATTAGACCTTCGCTCAGTGTGAAGTTGGATGGAGCATTTGTTGGAAATTGACAAACTTAATAAACCAATAATTGACAAACTTAATAAACCAATAAGAATGATGAAGATGCAGCTTTACCCACCCAGGGTGCCACAAAATGAATAGGGGGGGCCAGGCATATGTCAATCACGCTAAGTCTGTACACGCCCACACAGAGGGAGTCTTAATTTGGTCAAATGAAGTGGCATTTACGTAGGTTGGCTTGGTGTGTGGCGCTTTTAATTATAGGGTTGGACGACTAAAACGTGATGGGTGATTTGGAGCATGTAGTGTAAATAAAATTCACTTGACTGGATATGGAGTGAAATAACCTGGAAATACACAAGCTTATCAACGGCAATAGGCTTAACTAGCAGAAAGCTCTTCCTTCAGTGTATATTACAACAAATAACACATCTGACGTCCTCCTCTCTGCTCTGCTTACATTTGACTTTTTCCTCTCTTGGTCTTTGTTCTTCTTCATCCTCATCTGTACCCCCCGCCCCCCTTTCTTTCTTTGGGCAATGTCTCTGGGCTTTCTCCAACTTCTCTCATTATTTCCTTCTATCTCTCTCGATCTCTCCCACTTCACTTTGGCTGCAGTCCTGTTAAGCCCATTCTCTCGCTCTTTCAGATCACTGATTTCTCTGCACTTAAGCCCGAGGAAATCGGCATCCGAGGCTGCTTCCTTCCAGAGCTTCACGTCAATTTGACATCGACCCCCAGGGTCGTCAAATAGGGGTGAACCAGTGGCCCCTTCCCCAGTTCCTACCTCCTATCACTTGCTCAGACCACACCCATCTTCGAACTCAACCTTATTTTTGAACTACACAACTACACACTTTTAAAGATTTGAGACTACATCTTGCACATTGTTTAAATCAGGGTGATGGAATAGCCTGAAAACAATACCAACATCACTTTCTTGGATATTTATGAAAACTGTAGGAGCAAAACAGGAAGATTATAAGAACATGAGAAATAAAAGAGAAGAAAAACAGCTTTGCAGCTGTTCAAATATTTAGTGAGACAAGACACTGGGCACTTACTCAGTCTGTTAACCCCTGCTCCCACAAGCCAACACACAATAGTCTGAATACATGAATGTGCTTCAGCTGTAAGTAACCTTCACTCCACAGTGAAACATATGTTACTGCATTGCAGAGGATGTTGGAAGGCAGAAGGAAAAGGAAAACATTTTGTCTCTACACTGAGAGTTATTTTATTGAAAGAAATAGTGTCGAAACTGAGGTGGAGAGCCTTGACAGGAAGAAAATGGTGGGGTCAGATTCTGAGGCAAGAGCACACGGTGAAAACTGGCATGGAGGGGGGGAGGAACACGTGAAGAAACACAGCGTGAGATAGACAAGAAACATGGACACGAGATAGGGAGTGAAAGGATGGAAGAGTGGAAAGGGAAGTCCGTTTTTCAGGGGGATAAATTGTGAATGTATGCTTTTGAAATGGGGTAGCAATCAGGTTTGTAAGTCTGAACATCAAAAGAGCATCTTCACAAGGGCGAGGAAGGGTAGAAGCGTGAAGGTGCTTTCATGACCACAGAAAGTTATTATGTTTCATACATTGCAGAGGTCAGGTCTCCGGAAGAAAACAGAGAGGGGGGAGGGGGGGGGGGGGGGGGGGGGGGGGGGGGGGGGGGGGGGGGGGGGGGGGGGGGGGGGGGGGGGGGGGGGGGGGGGTTGGGAGAACAGGATAAATGTTTAAAATGGATCTGAGTGCAGAGGTCAGAGAATGATGATTTCGGAAAGTATTTCTCAGACCTTCACAACATTATTCAGTCTGACAACATCATTAATCGTTAATGTGTACGAATTTGAGGGCTGAACCTCCTCCATTCTTAATACTAATATCTCACCGCAATGTAAACTGATCCCAGTAGATGTAACCAGACTAAGCAACTGTTGGACTGGGACTGTAGCCTTGCATATGTTCCACATTACAGGCGTGAGGGGTTATTTTGTCCAATCCAGTCAGTAAACATCGAAGGAAATTTGCAGTTTATTGCTGATTTCTCGCAAAAATTAAGTCCTCATTACAAACGCTGCCTTGTTTTTCAAACTGCACTAAGACTCATTTTAGATGTTGGCTCATTGGCTTATTTTAATTATTAATTTAACATACATTTTGGAAGAATGATCGCGCAAAGCTGTTTTCCATTCCAGTCGATGTTATAAAACCTTTGTACTCTCATATTAATCTTAAACTGGATCATTAGAGCATAATTGTGTAATGATTTGTACTAATATATACAGGGTGTTATTTTGTATCCCATCTGCAAGGTGGAGTATCATATCACACCACAATTGGTGCTCAAAACAAAGCTCAGCTGTTGGAGAATGTTGGTTACATTGTTCTTTTCGCAGCTTATTGTAACAACAACATATGCTGAAAAGGTTCTGCTACCTTTGCTGAACACTTATGTCCCCAATGGTGGGTAAAACATGCCCACCTATGCCCACACACACAAACACACACGCCTACAGGCACGCACGCACGCACGCACGCACGCACGCACACAGTCAGGTGTGAATAACAAGGGAGGGAGAAATAGAGAAGTACCAGAGTAAGTGGTTTTCTCCTCACCAAAATAAGGTCAAATTGTTTTGAACAAGTCCTTGTCTGCAGATCTAATGTCAGCGAAATTAATAAAAGTGCTTGAGGCACTAGAATGAACGACAGGAAGGGGGAAGACCGGACACAAAGGAAGACGAGGAAAGAATAATAAGACGAATGAGAAGAATAAAAACGAGGTGAACACAAAAGTGAATGAGAAAATCAGGATCCGAAAACAACCGAGGGGACAGAAATCCTCATGAAGACGTGAAAGGGGAGGTCGAATTAGAGTGACACACAAGATGATGTAACAAGGCATTGAGAAAATGTGAGAGCGGCTCGTCACATCTGGTGCTCGTTGTGAAATGGGTTTCTAAAAGGTCAGGGCACTTAGGGATAAGTGGGGTAGTTGCATGCCTTTTGGGGGCTTTAGAGGTATTTGTCATCGAACATTTAACCCTGCCGGCGACGAAGACAATGGAACAATGTCCGTGAAATGAGCACGGGGCGTTTATCGGACATTACCATTTGTCATTCTTCACAAAGGCTCCACAATAGACACGAGGAGAGACTATGGGTTGCATGCGAGTTTGATGTTAGCACATTGAGTCTAAGTACGTCGTCATCACACTGACCTCTCTCTCTCTCTCTCTGTCCCTGTCTCTGTCTCTGTCTCTCTCTCTGTCTCCGTCTCTGTGTCTCTCTGTCTCTGTCTCTCTGTGTCTCTCTTTCTCTCTCTCTCTCTGTCTCTCTCTCTCTGTGTCTCTCTCTCTCTCTGTCTCCGTCTCTCTCTCTCTCTCTCTCTCTCTGAGCGTGAGGACGGAGGTTTGGGAGCGGAGAGCGTTAAGTCCGGAGTTGATGGTGTGTTTTCCGTTTGTCTCGTGAGTGTTTGGCAGATGGCAGTGTATGTGGCGGTGTTGAGTGGGGTACTGTGTGCACGAGGGGGGTTTGGTGGGTTGAGTGTGGGTGTTTGCGAACCGCCGGCACGCGCTAACGGCGGGCTAGCGGCGTGCTAACGGCGTGCTAGCGACGTGCTAGCCGCCGTGATGGATTTAAGCTGGCTCACACGCAGGCACGGGATTCGGCTTATGCCCGTGTTCCCGTGCTCGGTGGAGGACTGCAGCCTGGTGGTGGGGAAGGTGGTGGGCTACAGCAGTGTGAAGTCCGCTGCCCGGATGAACAAAGCTGTGGTCATATTCTTGGAGAGCATTCGCAAGGTCAACACAGTGGTGGAGAGCGGGGTCGTGGTGTTCGACACGCATGTCCCCGTCTCTCCCCTGTTCACGGCGGCGGTGAGGGTGACGGTGGCGAACGTGCCGCCGTTCGTGAAGGACGAGGTACTGGTGGGGGAGCTGTCGAAGCACGGGAGGGTCAAGTCCCAGGTGAGGAAGATGTCCTCTGGGAGAAGCTCTCCGCTATTAAGGCACGTGGTGTCGCACCGGAGGCAATGCTTCATGCTGCTGAATGTCAGGAGCAAGGACTTGGACATCACTTTCACGGTGAGAGCTGACAACATGAAGTGTTTTAACTGTGGGAGGGAAGGACATCAGAGCAGGGCCTGTCCTCGGAGGAAGGCTGGTGGACAGGACGACACCAGGGGGAACCCCAAAGATGGAGGGGACACGGAGGGGGGTTGGGAGCAGCAACAGGAGGAGGCGGGTGGGGTGAAGCAGGTGAGCACGGAGGGGGGAAGTGGGCTGAAGCAGGTGAACACAGAAGGGGCTGAGGTGGGTCAGCAGGAGGAGGAAGAAGAGGAAGGTGTAGAGGTGGGTCAGCAGGAGGAAGAAGAAGAAGGGGCAGAGGTGGGTCAGCAGGAGGAGGAGGAAGAAGAAGAAGGGGCAGAGGTGGGTCAGCAGGAAGAGGAAGAAGAAGAAGGGGCAGAGGTGGGTCAGCAGGAGGAGGACGAGAAAGAAGAAGGGGCAGTGGTGGCCCAGGGAATGGAGTGGGAGAGGGCAGGTGTAGTACTGCAGGTGGAAGAAGAAGGGGCAGGGGCAGCCCAGGGGGGAGCACATATTCAGGAGGACAGCCAGGGGTGCACTGGAGGACAGGTGGAGGTGGGTAGGGGGCAGGAAAGAGGAGGGAAGAAAAAGTGTGGGCAGGATAAGGAGGTCGTGGTAGAAGACAGTGAGGTTGAAATGGAAGAGGGTGAGGAGAAACTTCATCCTCTGAAGAGGAAGGCTATGGGAGACGAGGAAAGCTTGCAGAAAAAAAGGGAGCTTTGGGCAAAGGGAATGAGTCTGAGTCCAGTATGGATGAGGACTCTGTGGTAGAGAGTGGTTCCTCTGATGACAGTGACTGTGCGAGGGAATATAGTCTGGTCAGGCTGAAGTGATTTCTCAAGGACACGAAAAATAGGAAGTGTGAAGTAGAGAAACATTTCACTGATATGCCGAAGCTCATCAAATCTATTCGGCTCCATATGAAGGACAAAACAAAGAGAGGTTTTACGCTACAGGAGATTTACAGACTCAAGAAGATCAGGACAATAATAAATAAAGGGCTGAAGGAGGAGGCTGACAGCCAAGCACAGGGGGCCGGAGATCCGGAGGAGCAGCCTGGAGGAGCGACCCAGAGGAGCGACCCAGAGGAGCGACCCAGAGGAGTCTCTGTCTTTGTCTCTCTCTCTCTTTCTCTGCCTCTCACCTGAAAAGGGAGAAGTCATTCTTGGAATGACACGCAACACTTTTTGTGTATGGCATTTCTGGTAATAGCTCATCAGGAAAGTATCACGGTGATATCATTGACTGAAATAAACACATTCACATTGTGTGTGTGAGTGTGTGTGTGTGTACGGCAGCTGCATGCTAATTAAGTACAAGTGATCATCATGTTGAGTGCCACATCTCTTTCATCCAGCTTACCTCTCCCTTGTTCTGATGTTTAGCTTGTTAGAGGCTTCTCCTACATTGTACAAATCATCTCCAATATTATGAATTATTATGAATTGGCTTTGCTCGTTCTCTCTCCACCTTAAGTATATATATATATGCCCATGCACACACATAATTCCATCTTATGGACCACATTTCCATTACACTGTATTTACAGGGTTTACAAGAGGAGTCATAATTGCAATGGCAGACTTTGACGTGTGTGTGTGTGTGTGTCACACACACATTAAAAATCAATGCCATTTGTGTCGGCGGCTCCAAGAGATGAGTGATGTCGGGTTCAACGTGATTGGCTGTATCAACCTCATTGGCAGCGTGGTGGCGTGCCGGCCAATGGCTATTTAAATATAAGTGGTAATTATGCAATGTTAAATGAATGTGCCATTTTCCACACAACAGTGGGTGTATCGGACAGCACAATATTTCCAACATTTTTACATTACATTACATGTCATTTAGCTGACGCTTTTATCCAAAGCGACTTACAATAAGTGCATTCAACCATGAGTACAAACTCAGAACAATAATTATTTATATTATATTTTTATTGAAGAACAATTTCCTCAATAAAGTTAAACTACAAAGTGCTATCAGTAAGAGCCATTTAAGTGCCACTTCACATTAGACTTGTTGATCTCATAAAGCTCGAGGACGAATCCTAATCATGGATATGGGTGATGGGCGGCTTATTGTTTACTGGTAATTGCTGCTTTTGGCTATTTGGTGAAGCTGGAGTTCGACTACATGCATTGCGGTAGTGTGCCTCCTGAACGCTGAAGACTGGGAAGTTCACTGTGTGTTCGCATTAGTCATTTCTTCTTCTATTACTTTTTTATTTATTGGATAAATCATACAGTTTATGCAACCCTCTGCCTTTTTGTGGATTACATTTAGTGTGTGTGTGTGTGTGTGTGTGTGTGTGTGGAAAACACTAACAACACTGTTTTATGTTTTGGTATTCAGTTTGGATTTCAGGGTACATTTAGATATTAGCACTGGATTATGTTTATTTTTTGTCTGCCGGTCTATTTAGAAGATTTGTTGTCAGCGTGAGGTTGCCAGGAAACCAATAGAGACTCCAGGAAATGACATCGCTCTGCTAGGAATGGTGAATTCGTTACTTGTAGGATTTAATCAAATGACTTGAGTTAATTGGTGATCTGTTTTCCCCATGGCTGAGTTTGTTGCAATAGCTTCATGCTTCTCATCTAATATAGAATAATAATATATTGAAAATAAGTATCTTCCAACATGTTGAACTTATTAATTAAGCATACTGTTTAGGTTTGAGGAGATGGACCTTATCATGTTCTCTTTCCTATTTCCTAATCTCCCCCACTGCAGGTCACTAAGCTGATCTTATTTTCACATTAAGCTTGTTTACATCTTCAAACTCATAAATGTGTCTGTAGGATCAGTGTGTGTGTGTGTGTGTGTGTGTGTGTGTGTGTGTGTGTGTGTGTGTGTGTGTGTCGTCTGTGAGACAAAGATGAACAGAGGAGGTTGCTCTATCACGTTGCAGTCTTGTGACCATATGACATTTGGGACAAGAAAGAATATTAGTGAATGCGGGCTAGGCATACACAAATACATAACCACGCACACACACACACACGCACACAAACACACACACGCACACACACACACACACTCACACTGCTGTATCTATTTAATTCATTCATAAAAGAAATGGGGATCTAATATGAACATACCGAGTTGATCAATTTTTTTTTTAAAATCTTTGGTTGTAAACACACATGAACATAAAAGTACAAAGGAGTTCCTCCTAGTTTCCATGTCAGCCTTGTTTAACCTACTCTCTCAGAAGGGACAACAATCTAATTTAAAAGGAGGAGTGAAGCTCCCATTAAATGGCAGAGACCATTAGAGCTTCAGTCTCTGCGTTGATATCTGAGTTGGTTTCAATCCCCTTTCTTAATAAGGGAAGGAGAGAAATTCAATACACTCCGACATAAAATTAATCCATTGAAAGTGGTCGACAATTATCTGGCTGCATCCAACACTCGAGTCCCTGTGTCGTGTGTGTGTGTGTGTGTGTGTGCGTGTGTGTGTGTGTTTGCATGACTGTGTGGGCA
This sequence comes from Cyclopterus lumpus, assembly GCF_009769545.1. Taxonomy (NCBI): domain Eukaryota; kingdom Metazoa; phylum Chordata; class Actinopteri; order Perciformes; family Cyclopteridae; genus Cyclopterus; species Cyclopterus lumpus. The sequence goes on from NC_046988.1 coordinate 9,085,688, forward strand.
CATTCAAACGTACATGTGTGTGCAAAAGCTCATACTATACTGGCATATGTGTACGTCCACATTGGTAACATACTCAACATGAATATTATAGTGTGTCTGTGTAAGTGGGTTTACATTTCAACATGTCAGGTGGCAATTATTCGCCTTTCTATCAGCATATTTTCCGGTACATTGCATGTATGTGCAGACAGTTTTGACTCCTATGTGCACATTCGATGTCCTTGAATGGGCTTTTTGTATTGTTGACTGTCACATTCACAATCTCGAGAAAAGAGAGAGAATATTATATTCAGAAAGAAATGAGAGAACAACAAACAGGATGGATACACAGTAGGTCTATTTAAAAGATAACGCACTTATATCCCGATGTGCCGGACGGGCATAAAACAAAATGCAATAACGAAGGAGTGTGTGATGGAAAACGAGGGGGGGGAAATGGCAAATTGAATTGATTGTTAAACTCAAGGAGGGATTACCTTCTTATCTTTGTTTACGACTGTGAGGAGGAGAAAATAAAGGGGGCAACGGATTTGATTCAGAATATAAAAAAACAATTATCCGTAGGGAGAAGACCACAACTTTTTGAAGTGTGACTGCAAAAGATGGCGAGGAAAAGGATGGGAGAGTGGAGAGGCAGAAAAGCCAAACTGAATAATCTCAAAAGTAATTTTTCTATAACTCTTGTGTGTATCTCGAGACCCCGAAGAAGATGACTAAAAACATTCATTATGATCTACCGATGGTGGATTAGTGTGCATAAGAGCGCGTTCATCGGATTGAGTACATGCACATGTGTTTGAAGCGCAACAGGTGGGAGAAGGCTCTGTATTGCTGATGGGAACAATGTGGGAGTGCTTTTCTGGTTGGTCTGGTGGGTAAAATAAGCATTGATTTCTTTTTTGTTTCAGACCAGCTGGGGTCGTCAGGTCATTCTGTCAGATCAATAATTCCAGCACATTACCGCGCTCAAACAGTAGCCGACCAGTGAAGGAACGAGCCACACTCTTTGCAATGAGCCTGTGTGGCTGAGTAGGTGTGTGTGTGTTTGTGTGTGTCCCATCTACACATTTGCCCTTTTCTTTACCAGAAGCAGATCACAATCAATGCTATTAATCAAAAACGTCAAAACCAACAATGCGAGTATGCATTTTCGGAGCTGGAGACAAAAGATTGAAAACTGAAAATAAAACCTCAACGAAAAATTGAATTTGCTCATCCAACTGTGAGCACGGGAACAGTGGAGGGGAGCTCTCAAACTCTTTACTTGAGTAAAAGCAGCAATACCCAATTGAATTACTTCAATAAAAGTATAGGAACCCAAATCCAAGCTCAAACCACAGTGTTGTTTTGGTCAGATTTTGTTACGGATCACAGTGTAGTGGGAAGTAAAAACAGTACCCGTTGCAGATCGACAGATGAGATACAAGCCAGGATTTATTTGTGGAATTACTGAGTTGGAGAAACTATCCACTATAACTATGTCAGTTGCTTGGTTGAGTATTTAAGGCTATACTTTCCTAAACGTGCCTCGGCAGTGTGATATCTTTGTCTCTCGGCATCTCTTTGTACGCAGCATTCATAGCCACGTTCCCGTGTGTTACATGAACCAAGTGTATGCATGTTCACTTGTGACAGTTGTTGTTGTTGTTGTTGACGAACACCCCTCACAGACGGACCTGCCCCGTCCCCTGATGAATCCTTCATGCTGCCGCCGCCTCTGGGAGCAGGCGATGAGATGGAGAGATAAGCGATGCACGGATGAAGATTTGAGGGAGAGAAACAGGAAATGAGACAACAGGAATGGAGTTGGGGTTTGGATGTAGGAGTTGGGAGGGATGCAAGATGGATGGTGAGATGGGGACGCAAGCAACATTAAAAGAGTGAGATGACAGTGAGACGGAGAGGTAGCGTGGAAGACTCAGCGAGACAGAGTGGGCATAGCAGAAATCCTGCAATGCTTTGGGTCGGGATTATAATAAATGCAGATTAAAGGACAAATGTGGCAACTTTAAGTTTAACGTGAATACTGCAGTAAACATTTACCAGGTTACACAACACAAAGGGCCGGTCCACACCGTCGGGTTGAGGCAGAAAGAATTTCAAATCAGGAAGGCCAGAATAAATTTAAAAAAGGAAGGAAAAAACATCAGCAGTGTATAGAATATGTGTGTGTGTGTGTGTGTGTGTGTGTGTGCTTGTGATAGCACCATTTGAGGGGATTCAGTCATAACCTAAAAACATGTCATGTAGCTGGAATTTTAGCAGTATAAAGTACATAGGCTCATAATGTAAACAAACCTATTGAGGTAATGCCTGGAGGGAGAGCTGGTTTAGTGTCACTCTTTAGAGAGGGGGGTCTTATATACATTTCATATAATAAATGTATTATTATATGAACCTGCTCTGCACTGCTGCTGCAGTCAGCTGTTGTTGACTATCACAATCAACAGATGGTGCTGTGGTACTTCAGTTGCCACACACGTCGCTGGCTTTTAAAACCAGCATACATGCATGCTTAGCTGGTGCACAATCAGAGGATCGAATTCATATACAAAAGCGATGCTTACATCAAAAAGCAGTGTGAATCATTGGATTACATAACTCGGATGCCCTACATGCCTGTCTTTTGCTGTCATGTCATGATGGAAGCACTCTTTGTGAGAGGGGGGAAGATATGTACAAGGTGTTATGTGCTAAGCTTTAGAAATGCAATTTGGATTCCTCCTCTTCACATTCCTGTTACTCTCTCCTCTAATTTTACTCTTCCTGTATTTGAGAAAGACACGTTTGATATTTTGGCTGCATAACCCGACACTCTCTCTCTCACTCTCTCTCTCTCTCTCTCTCTCTCTCTCTCTCTATATTTCCCACTTTCTTTAATATCCATTTTTCAGCATGTCTCTCGCTGTCGCTGGTTCCCTGTTTCTCTGTTTTTGCTCATTTTCTCCTTTTATACACGTTCCGTTTTGTTTGGAGAAAACTCTTCTGAGAAACATCTTCTCTAGGATCTAGTCCAATGCTTCCATCTCCTCCCTCAGCTAAAAAGTATGTCTCGCACTATGTGATATACACAAATATACTGTATATGTTGGTACACTATGAGAACAAGAACATTCACGGTTACAGTTAGACACAAACACACTCACACACAGACACACGGTGGCGTTTTCATGGGGACATTACATTGACTTACATTCATTTCCTGGAGACTCACCCTAATCATAACCCCAACCTTAACCTAAACCTAACTTTACCATTGCCATTAAACCAAGTCCATCAATCCATTTTCTTCCGCGGTGGCAGCAGACCCAGATCCAGCTCATTCTGGGGGATCCTGAGGTGTTCCCAGGCCAGCTGGAAGATATAATCCCTCCAGCGTGTCCTGGCGCTTCCCCGGAGTCTCCTCCCGGAAAACCTCCAGGGGGGGGGGCACCCAGGAGGCATCCTGATGAGATGCTCGAACCACCTCAGCTGACTCCTTTCCACACGAAGGAGTAGCGGCTCAACCTCAAGTTCCCTCCTGATGTCCGAGCTCCTTACCCTCTCTCTAAGGCTGAGCCCGGCCACCGTACAGAGGAATCTCATTTTGGCCGCTTTTATCCGAGATCTCGTTCTTTCGGTCACAACCCAGAGTTCGTGACTTAGACCGCCTGGTAAATTGAGAGCTTCACTTCAAGTCTTCACCAAGTCGTCACCCTAAAATATAATTATCTTTGTCATGGGGACATTCATTGTGTCCCCATAAGGAAGGCAAGTCCCCACAATGTGCACGCATGCACATACACACACACACACACACACACACACACACACACACACACACACACACACACACACACACACTATATATGCCTCCCAGAGGGTTTGGTTTCTTTATTCATTTCCGCCTGGCTTCATTCATTTTCCAAAGAATGAGGATCATTTAATATTCAACAAAATCTGGTAACCAAGACCAGTGTTTTGCAAAAATAGTTTTGCAAACTTTCATATTTGGTTTACCATGTTTACCATGCTAAAATATTTGTTTTATTTAATATGGAAAGAAAACCAAAACATTTCAACAGGAATATGAGATTTCAACTCATATTACGCAACACATTAAATACTGCACATACCTAGAAGGGCATGTGCTTAATGGCTGTATTCCTGTGTTGGTGTCCTTCAAGAAAGAAGTCAATGCTCATGGAAAGCCATTGATAATGGATTATAAATATATATTTTTACATTATTTAGTCTGCAACTAGAACTCACAACAAAAAAGACATTCCAATGTAGAATAATACTTTTCCTGACAGGTTTACAGACTTTTATTACCCTCTACTAAAAATGTCCATCGAGGAAAAAAAAAAAAAAACCTGCATGAAACACGGTTGAATGAGTATTCTGGGAGCACAGAGAGTCTCTCGGAGGAATCACTTTGCAGGTGTCACAGCTGCTCCGTGATAAAGGAAGTCTGGTGTAAGGCAGATATGCACACGACCTGCAATTCAGAGGCAAGGGTGAGGCTAAGTGGAGGAACACCGTTGTATGATTTAAAGCAAAAGCAGAACATAGGAAGTGAGTCAGGTAACCAGGAGACAGCCAGTGCTTTCTCTCACTAATGAAGGTTTAAAAATACGATAGCATGACGACAACAATGTGAACCGTCTGCTGTCTTGTCACAGCAGAGTAAAAACGCCTGCACTTCCAGCGGTTTAAACTATAGGGCTGTACACAGCAGAAGAGAACATATGACCTAATATGTCCCAGAATATTGACACGGGGCAGGACTTCTCTACAAAGGACATTTGAGGTGACAGTAACACGACATAACCTCACACGCATGCTCAGTTTCTTTATTCACGCTATCAAATTCACACATCAAAAACAATAAGCCGCGCACATATACATAGGGAAGCAATAACACAACACAACAGTAATACACATAGTATACAAAGAGCAAAGCAAGACATGACACCACGCTCACATACTACTAGGAGTAACTTCACATCATTCCACGGGGGAAGACGCGTTGTGTCACATGCATCGTGACTGGTGGAGTCTTTCATGAAGCGGCGTGCTGGAGCTCAGCGAATACCAAGATGTGAGATCCAAACCCTCGAGGCAATGCACAAGTCCTTTTTTTTATACACAGAAGGCAAACGGTTGTTGTGCGTATAATTGTGTGTAAGGGTATAGGAGTGTGTGTGTGTGTGTGTGTGTGTGTTTTTTTAAAGCCCATGCGTGTTTTGGAAATATGGAACTTTTTTTCCTGATGTGAATGGATGTGTTCTTGCGTAAAGAATCGACAAAGAAGACTCTTGCAGTGCTGCCTGTGCTGGAGATGTGTGTTTTGTATTTACATGTGTCGGCTTGGAGAGAGAGAAGAGGGACTGATGGGAGGCTAAATGATGGTGATGGATGAGCGTGGCATCTGTAAATCACTTTGAATTTGTGTCCCATGAGAATCCCAATAGGAAGAACCTGTTTGCCCACTCAGTTTTGTTGATAGCCTGCGCTTGCTTTCATAATGCCACTTGTAATTTCTGCTCTAGAACTATTAGCAGAAAGCAAAGAGGTGAAGTGGAAGTACTTATTGCGACCAATGAAAATGTACTCAATTCTTGCTTTGCTGCAGTGTAATCAACAGAGCTAAATGCTTGCTCCGAGGCAGAATGTAAATGATGCAGAAATCTGGCTTCACCATGGTAATAATAGATTTAACCACTAAAACCCATCCATCCATCCATCCATTTTCAATACCGCTTATCCTCATTAGGGTCGCGGGGGCGCTGGAGCCTATCCCAGCTGACATAGGGCGAAGGCAGGGGACACCCTGGACAGGTACCACTAAAACCCCTTTTGTTGAATACAGTCTAGATGTGACTAAGGTTCAGTACACACTAATGCAGTGCACAAAATGGTGGACTGTCTTTTTAATGTACCACTAGTATCACCAGCCCAATACATATTACAAAAAGTATTCTTATGTGAGATTACAGTGATTTTATGTTGCTGTCGAGTTGAATAAAAGGCTAAAAGTGACAGAGAGAGAGAGAGAGAGAGAGAGATGAGATGGGATTGGAAGCTAAAGAACATTTTCCATTTTTGCATATGTCGAGCCCGCTGAAACAATCACAAATACACATACAGTACCTCTCACATACCTGTACTTTGTCAAATAATAGTACAGTAAATCATATTTTATTATTCTATGCCTGTCTACATAAATGTTCCCAGCTCAGAAAGAAAAATCCTTATACAGTGTAGAGTCCGTGTATGCGAAAATCCAGGTATGCAGTGCATGATTGTGTTTATTACAGACACAACACAACAGCAAACAATGGCGGTTTTGTGTTGCTGGGACGGGCCGGGATAAACAATCAGTATCCTTATTAGTTCTGCTTACACTGGCCGCTACAAAAGCCAAGTTAACAATGAACAACTTCAAATTGGGCCTGAGCTGAGTAGATAATCTGGACCCCTATGTGGAGACCTTTCCTCGCTAGGTGAATGTGTCCTTGTACAAATAGGGGGGGGCCTTGCAGCAACCCGGAGGGGACAAATACAACTTTTTCACAGCAGACATTTGTCAGAAAAGGCACAGAAGATCTGTTCTTTTGTGGTTTTAACCGATTGGGGAACTCTATTTGATGTGGATTTACAAGGCTGGTGGAATCGGAAGATCTGAACTTGCTTGTTGTAACCTGTTCCTCTCACTTCAACTTTTAAGTAGTTGTTTATTATAATATTACGATCCGTGCACCATGCTTTTATTGGTAAGCAGGGGAGGCTTTTATTTGAGTAGATCTTTTATCCGGAATTTAAGGGGGTTGTGTTTGCGTTTTGAGTAGTTAATTAAGTTTTGAGTAGTTAATTAGGTTTTGAGTAGTTCATTAATGGCTGACAAAAATCTCAAAAGATGGCTTCAGGCTGACTTTTTTCTCTTGTTTTTTAACCTTCATGCAACCTGTTGACCTTAGTGTTGCTTATTAAGCAGAGAACCTGGCATGACAACTCTCTACTTGCGTAATATTACAACTACCACTTCCCCGAAGCAGTTTTATGTTAATCGCAAATGAAAGAGATGTACTCTGGATATAGTGACAACATGTGTACTATAAAGCCAACTCTTCAATTAAGTGTTCTTTTTCCTATACTGTTTTTAAGTGCACCATTTTTCAAAGGACTCTTCAGAGCTGTGAAAAAGCTTTAGATTCCTGTCAAGTTAACAATTATTCAAGTAGTGTAGTAACTTCTCACTTGAAGGAAACTGTTTTACTAGATGAAGCGATACCATTTCACATTCCACGTAAAGAGTCATTTGACATGATTAGCAGATGGCAACTGATCATTAAAACTCTTTTATCCACTGTTCCAAGGTGTAGACTGATGAAATCAGATGAGCACTGGTAACTGTTTTCATTCAGATTTTACTGCTATCAAATTGTAACATAATGCGATCCAATCATCAGTCTTTACCTGAATGAAGGTGTTTCGTGGTCAGTCATTTCCACATTCAAACAACTTCTCATACAGGCAGTAAGATATGAAATGTTCTCAGAGGTAGGCTGTGGAAGGCAGATGCTGATTTTAAAAAAAAGAAAAGCTGTAGCCCTTTTCATAAAACTATTTTATTAAAGTATAACTACAATTCCAAATGGATGACGAGACAGAGAGACTGCTGGACACAAGAATGCGTAGTCGATGATGGTCAGTAATGTGTGTGTGTGTGTGTGTCTGTGTGTGTGTGCATGTGTGTGTGTGTGTGTGGTTTTTGCAAAATGGCAAACAAATTATGCCTCTGATAAAGACAAAAGAGGTGTGGACAGAGTCTTTAAAGAGCCACCAGGAGAACTTAGTCCTACTCATCTCATGGGGTAATTGGGCTGTCAAAAGGCAACTGAGGCTCCTTAAGACCCATAATGGCTATGCTTACCAATACTTTGACCTTGTGCAATAGCGATGATAAAAGAGGCTAATCTTTATGGAGAGGGAGGCCACCGTGACGCATGGCATCATTCTCAGCTCGCTCTGAGAGGCTCGTGGGACATTCTGTGTATCGTTTAAGGTCAAATCAAAAAGGTCATACACTGATAGAATAAACAAATATCCGTACTTATGAGTATGGGAGGGATCTTATTACTATGTGCATGACAAACTCACATATGTGCCTTTTAAACACAAGATTGTTTGGGTTTGTGTGGACGTATTGCAGTGATTTGGTTTAACACCCATATAAGTAGCACATATACATTTGTATAATAGTTTCCCATCCTTTCCCTTTCCTTCAAAACTTTCTGGACATGGACCAGATTTTACAATTGTAATAATGCGTGTATAATCTGCTGCATAATTAGACAATATTAGCAGGACTCCCCTGGGAGAGAGATGGAGAGATGGCAGTAGAGATCAAGGCAAAGATAGAGAGAGGGGGATTAGGGGAGAGTAGAAAGAAGACAAAAGGGAGGTTCACAATAAAAGAGGACCATGAGAAAGTGGAAGAGTCAGTGGAGTCATGGGGAGAGAGATACATTGAGGAGAAACCACCGAAATGAAGGCAGCACATACTGGTAAGGCTTAACAAACACTGCTATTTGTGTTCCACTCTGTTTTGTATAGAAGCAGAATTTCTGTTGGGATTCTGCATCGGGACCATTTCTGTGGGTTAGATCATTTACCGTGGATGAAAGTGTGTTTAAATGTATGCTTTGTGTGTGTGTGTGTGTGTGTGTGTGGTGTGTGTGTGTGTGTTTAAGCATGCGTGAGATCCTCTTGGCTCTCGCCAGCAATCTGTGAATAGGAGTGGGATGAGAGCAGCTCTATTTTGGGGTCTGAAGGCATGTCCGTCTGTCAGTGTGGGGTGGGAGATAACCCATTATACAACACACAGAAAGAGAGAGGGGTTGAGAGGGCTTGAAAGCTTGTTTGCTAGTTTAAGCATTTAAGTATTTTCATATGATTTTGGAGTGATGTTTTATATGTGCTGATTCCATTCAAAAGTTAGAAAAAAAAACAGACAGGGAAGGAAGAGAGATGTTTCTAGAAAGCAGCTTCACACAGATGTTTCAGTACCTTTCTATATGCATGCCAATAACACAAGAAATTCCAGAGAGTACGTCTGTTTATGAACATTGAGGCCATAGTTTGTGCACTGGCTTTGTCTATCACCATGGATACGGACATTATCACCATCATCGTCAAATAGAATGAACATGAATACAAAACAACCATTTAAAAAAAATACAGTCTACCAAATAGGTTGGATTATTTTGGGAAATACAAGGCAGGATATTCTACCAACATCAAGATACAGGCAGAGAAGAGATGGCAGGTCGGGGAAGTGTCCCAAAACAGATAAATCCGATTCCACACATGTGAGACAGAGTGTAGAAACACTGTTTAGTGTGTGTTTCTTCACATGGAACTATAGATGCAAACTTTAAAGTAAGAATACAACAAAAGCTGATGAGACAATGTGAGTGGGAGGAAGAAGGGGCGGGAGGAACCAGACTGAAGAGGATGTCGTGCGCAAGTGAGTTCGAGAGATTGAGTTCTTCTACTCTGCTTTGGTATGATTGTATCGCACCTGCTGTCTCACACACACATGCTGTCTCACACACACACACACCTGCTGTCTCACACACACACATGCTGTCTCACACACACACACATGCTGTCTCACACACACACACATGCTGTCTCACACACACACATGCTGTCACATCTCGGCCTGCATTGGTGCGATCTGGTAAGACAGAATAAATTAATCTGTCTCACCGCATTTCATGCACGACTGCATATGCACACATATAATACACACACCCCCACACACACACACAGACACACACACACAGACACACACACACAGACACACACACACACACACACACACACACACACACCGTCACCACTACCAGCATCCATCGTTTCTTGGGCACAAGGAATACAATCTATATTTAAAAAGTGATACATACAGTAAATATATGCCCAACCCGGAAAGAAACCAAGATATAAGAAGCAGGTGCTCAGAATGAATGCTGGGTTCAGTACAGACCCGAGCTGAGTGTTTTCATGCAAATAAAAAGACGCCTCCCCAACGCGAAGCCGAGGCTGCTTTCACTGTCCGTCGCTTCTTAACAACACCCAAAGTTATAAATTCAATTTTTATTCTCTTCCCTTGAATACATATACGCTCTTTCAAATTGTCCCTTTCCACAGCCTTCAAGGATGTACAATCGAAAAACACTTAATCTTCACTTCATTTGAGGACATATTTGGTTTTTGTTAAGTGACCCTGAAGAGAATAAAGCACATCATTTGTACAGAGGCTCCATGGCTCCACAACGGTTCGAGAATCAAAGTGTTTAAGAATTACACAAGAAGACCGGAGGTTTATTTCTGTGCTCACGTTGAACAATCAGGACGGGCCAATGAGATTAGAGGATAAACTGTGACTAATTGCTCGGTCTTTCTTCATGTGAGTGATTGAATGATGAAACAATCCTTTAAAGGTTGAAACAGCAAAAGACGTGAAACTATATGACTGTAACTGTACAGGGAGGGAAGATGTAGTGAACGCCTCCCAGCATGCAACGTGAGAACAGGTTTATGGGCATCAGTTTTTAAAATTGTGTTTGACAAGCCCATCTTCGAACTACTCATCTGTAAACGGTTGCCAACCCAATGACGGTCACACAATGTATCTACAGACAGACATATTAACTTGGCAAAGTACTCAAAACTGTTATACAGTAGGTGTCTCCAGGACTAAGACGCACACACACACTCACAAGGTGAGAACAATACCAGCGTCGCTTTTTATTACATTATTTATTTTCTTTCCCTTACTCATCACATTAAATTGACGGAGTTAAAAAACAATGAAAACCAGCAAACATTTGAGAAGCTTGAAAAAAGCGGTTTGGGCTTATTTCTTGATAAATGACACAAAAGATTTATCATGAAACCATTTTTTTCTTGGGAATGATTGATGATATGTAATGAAATACAGGTAGAGCACAATTGTTCTGTATTTAAAATTTTCAAGCACACACACAACAATATAGGTGGAAAGAAATATATAAATGTACAAGAAACAAATTCCAATGCACTCTCCTTTTAAAATAACAAAGATAGAGCAAGTATAGGCAAAACAGAACTATGTTAAGATGTGAAATAAAATAAAATGAGCTCCCAATGAAAGTAACACTCATAATCGCATTGCATTCAAGGTAAGGCATCTATAAAGAATCCCTACATTTTCTGAAACAGTGTGTCTTTTCTTTACACTGTGTAGAGGATCTTGAATTTAGTATAAAATGAGATCAATTCATTGATCCAGTCTCTTTGGGAGGGAGGGAGATCAGATTTCAACTTCACTAAAATGCTTTTTTCCCCAAGTGCTTAACATAATTATGTGTTCAAGTCTACTAAGATCCACATTTTAGGATCCTGTGGAAAAGTCTTTTCAATGATTTTTAAGGCAGATTTAGTAATATATTTCCAAACCTCTGCAATCATTGGGCAATGCCAGATCATATGCATTTGTAAATGTACATTTCTGGCACACAGGTGAGTATTGTAAAATGTGCAGCTCAACAGGTCCTGTGTGAGATATTGAATTGAATGATCATATGCTTAGTGGAGATTAAAAACATTTAAGCCTGCTCCAAAGGGCAGTGGCAGTCAGCATAATCACATGAGCAATTTAGATCCAACTCCCATTTGTGTTTTGTGAAAGGTTTCTCATATGCAGGGGCAATTATTGTTGAGGATATTTGAAATAGATGACGTTAGACATCTGGTGGATGTACCTGAGGTGTTGAGGAAATGTTCTCCAGAGGAGTCTCCTCTGGTAATCCAGGACATCCATGAGATGAGTATTCTCTGATTTGCAAGAACTCAAACAGGCTTTGTTGAGGCACAGTTGCTGGAAACTAGAGCATATATCCTCTAGGTATAAGTCCCTAAATATTATAATGGCATTACACTTTTCAGTCTGCTGTATTCTATCGTACTTGGGATATTTTGGTTGTTCCATTTGTGTGTTTGTAAGGAAGGAGAGGAACAATTATTAATAAATGAACGTATTTATTTAACAGAATCTGATGTAAATGTTTGTAAAGTATAATGACCTGGAAACGTCATCCCTGATCAGCTGAAAAACAATGGAAGCTGTTTTACAAATAGATACTTTTGTTCGCTTATGAAAATACTTTCCATTTTTATTGTGTTGCTCAGCTGTTCAAATACTCGTCAAGAACTATAGAGCATGTCTGAGCATACACTACATGATTAGAAAAGCAATAAGCAGCTTCGCCAGCTTGCCTCTTAGCTGTTCTTAAATCACTGTAAAGCACTGTGTGCGGCGGCTAATTGTTTAAATACCGCGCAGGAGGAGTGCTTGGAGCCAAATCATCTGTGGATGTGAAAATGAAAGAGGAGTGGAGCACGCTAATAGAGGTGGCGTAATCCAGATGGGCACGTCCCATTCCAGATTTCCAGTTGAATACTGCTCATGATGATTTGTAAAGGACGTGTCCTACAGGAGGACGACATGGTAGTCGCTGTGTGCTGTCAGGGACCTCAGCAGTCATGGTGCCTAGCGCGCTGACCTTAGAAGACCTGAGGGAGGATAATAAGAACAATTCCAGGGCGGCCATCCCAAATGAGTGAAAAATAAATACATTCATAAATAACACATCTTTTTTATACTATATTAATAATATTATCTTGTAACATTCTCGAAAGAGTCCACAACCCCTATTCTCTGGGTTGCACGCAACATGTTGAAAACAATGTTTAAAACCATTGTAAACAAATGAAACAATCTGCTGATTATTTTCTGCCAATTGTCCACTTTATCAACTAAGAATGTTTATCGATTAATTGTTTGAATTATTTTTAATAAGCCATTTTTGCACGCTCTATTTAGTGAGCACAGCTCTCTAGTCGGGCAATAAGGTACTCCTGAAGATATGATGGTGCATCACCAATCAAGGCTTTGTGGGTGAGGAGAATCATTTTAAATGTGCTTCTTGATTTTACAGGGAGCCAGTGCAGAGCAGCTAATACAGGAGTGATGTGATCTCTTTTCTTAGTTTTTGTGAGTACACAAGACACAGCATTTTGGATTAACTGGAGGGACTTAAGAGACATACTACCAGACCCATCACATTATTTATTGTAAATGCTCTTTTATGACTGTATGCTCTTGGACCTCTCGGAGTAGTGGTGATCCAACTTCCTGAAAAATACATTTTATTGGCTCATTGGCTCCTCACTCCTCTTAATTGGCCAGTTGGGGCCACAAGTGATCAACAGCTGTTTCAGTTTGGAATCTAGTATCCGGATGGATGAGAATTTATTCCCTGCCATATTTGCCCAAGGAAAGGAAGACCTAATATTGCTGATCTTCTTTCCATTAACACTGATGCATATGAAATATATGTTGCATTGTCTAGATAACTAGATAACACATCTGATATGCAAGATGGGGGTTCAGAGAATTGTGGCGTGTATTCATTCAATCAAACATTACAGCAGTGGCCGTTGCAGACACACGTCTGGCAGAGCTCTGCGCTCTGATGAGTTCACTTTGCTACTTCTTCCTGTGATGATTCAACATGATGTGAGACATGAGCAGCCACGGTGGAGCCACTGACACATGCAATCTGCTCAATGTTTACCATAGTTTGCATAGAGTAGGTTTTTTTCTGTGCTTGTGTAAGAACAATATCTCAATTTTGCAATCAGCTTGCTGACACTCATCCGGCTCACATCGGTCTCAATCGGCCAGTAATGACAAACATACCAAATGGACAACAACAAGTATTACAGCCACGCATGTTCCTCAATAGGTCCAACACAATGCCTCTGCCACTTATAAATAATTCCTCTGCAATATACAGCACTGTATGTGGCCGGCACATTTTATTTTCATTGAAGGAGAGAAAGATAAACAAACACTGTAAAAATTCCTTTTCAGCCATAGTCACCTCATTGGTATGTATCATTCTTTCCCTCTTATGTGTGTATGCGTGTGTCTTTAGGTGGATGCTGACGGTTTGTCATCTGTAAACCATCTATTCTCATTATCTTTCCGTCTGCCGGTGCCGAGCTGATTCTGTCTCTCTGTCTTCCGCGACGTCCTCCTTTGATATAAGTCCTGGGCGTGCTTAATGTTGCATTTCTCTCAGGAAGTGGGATGTGGCAGAAAGAGGAAGAGGAAGAGGAAGAGGGAAAGGCGGAGAGAAAGGTTTTCACTCCAGTAGCTCTCTGTCATTGACATGGGCTTAGAAAAGGACAGTGACGCTGAATATCAACACATTGCAGGGACACGGCTCAGTCTTATTTCAGTTGAGGCAGACAGACAGACAGACAGACAGACAGACAGACATACAGACAGACAGGGAGATAGAGACAGATTGTGTCTCGCCGGAGAAAAGGAAGAGGGCAAAGGAAGAGTGAGACGGTGGGGACAGGCGCCCTCATACATTTGATGACACAGGCTGCTACACTGTCGATCCCTGTGCCGTGACATTGCAGAGACACACTCACACACACACACACTCACACACTCACACACACACACACACACACACACACACTGTGGATGTTGCTCCTGCTGCTCACCAGACAAGTCGTCGCGGTTCTGCCTATCAGTGCTGACAAGGATATCCATCCTCTGTCCTGGAGAGACCACACACACATGGAGACAGCAAGAAGGCTGCAGATCACACCACATGGACGTTATCATACCGAAATATGGTTCATTCCTACAAATACACAACTGGCTGTTGACACTGGGCTTTAATCACAGTCCAAAAAAAACCTGGAGCATCACAGCCTGATGCGGCCGACCAGGGTCACACGTATTTCTGAGGCTGAGTTTACTGGACTCTGGAGATAGATAGGCTTTGTTATCCATCACAGGGGACCGAACCGTAGAGCTGCCTCACCCTGCTCACAATGGGACCAGAAGTTAGTGAAGTGAAGGTGAGGAAAAAAAAAATTGTTAATTGGTTTGAGGTGGTCTTTTTTACAGCGCACCTATTGAAATGAACAATAACACCGCAGCTAGAGCGTCTGGTAAAGAAAAAGAAGGACAACTGAGTCATTGTTGAAGTGTAAATACTGAATCTCTTGTATATGATAGGAATACATTTAGAAATACGTTGTCTAGTTTTACTTTTCTATGTAATGTCCAGTAATGGAAGAAGAATACAGCTGTGTGTTGACTCAAAATGACCGACTGTTTCTCTACATACCCGAGAGAAAAGTGGTGAAAGCATATTAGCATTTATTTCCATGGAAACACGGGGGGACAACAGCACGTTATCGTGAGAAAAAGCCTTTGTTAAAACTCTTTTGTGTGCGTCCATGGTTGTGAAAGCAGTGTGTAAATCTCTGGATCTCCTGGATATCAGCATGATCGTAACTTTATGTTATTTGTTGATTTGAGCAGCTCTTTGTTGCAAGATGTTGAGCTGATTTATGCTATTGGATGTGTGTCAGTGTGTGTGTGTGTGCGTGTGTGTTTTGTGGGTCCCATGTCCACCCCAACTTACTGTATGGTCATCTTAATGAGGCTTGTTTATGCTTCATCAGCTGTGTTTAGTTTGCAGTTGAACTCTGGTCATGGCTTCAGAAAGCGTTACCACAGATGCGCACGAAAGGGCCGACGCAAATTGTTAAGGCACACGCAGACAGCAATACACCATTACACACCCACATATGTCTATTAGAATAACACAATTATGAGATTGTCAGAAAGGAAGATAGTGGATGGTGTGGTCTTGAATACCGGGAAGGAGCGAGAGAGAGAGAGAGAGAGAGAGAGAGAGAGAGAGAGAGAGAGAGAGAGAGAGAGAGAGAGAGGCTGTCTGACGAACTGACTCGAGGACAGAGATAATGAAGTCACATGCGTTAACAAACAGGACGATGAACTTGGGAAAAAAAAGCCCAAACAACATTTGGAGATTCATTCATCAACAGCATTCACATACTGTGTGTGTGTGTGTGTGTATGTGTTTAGACTGCCTTAATCAAATGAAACATGAATTGAATTTAAGTGACAGATGTAGTTTCACTTGCATGTAACTGAATTCATTGCTGTGTGTAACTAACATGATGATTCTGCCTCTTCCGTATGACTCTTTGGGCCCAATACTCCTGGCATATCAACCACACACACACTCACACGCACGCACACACACACACACGCACGCACGCACGCACGTACGCACGCACGCACGCACGCACGCACGCACGCACGCACGCACGCACGCACGCACACACACACACACACAAATGTGACAATACTGGAAATAAGTAATAATTCTAACATTCAAGAACTCTGTTACTGTGAACCACATACTGTAAATGTACAACTTAAAAAGTGTATAAACACACAGTTGATGACACGGGTCAGCTGGGATCTCCCGATGAGATATTATCTTATTTCTTCAATGTTTATTTTTCCTGAATCTGTGCAATGCGTATCCATGAGGGAGAGGAAATATGTTTTGCGTACGCACACAGGTAGTAATTTATCCTGGCAAAGGACAAGCTGTGTTAATGTCTTTGTGCACAGGCACTCCACATCCAGCTGAGACTGTGGTACAGCACAGATGCGCTATCCTCCGCCATTCATCCATCAGTGGGTACTATCTGCAAGACTGGAGATATGGTGTTTGTTTGCGTGTGTCGGAGAGCATCTGTGATTTTCAAGATGTGTCTCCAAACGGAGGCCATGAGTTTGAGAACAGGGGAAATATGTGGAAATACAAGCAGAAAAGAATAGCAAGAGAGACAGAGAAGAAGGAGCGGAACCAAATACGGTATGCTCTGAAATTTCCTGCAGGATGTGGAAGACACAAGTATAGGAAGAGTGGGACAAAGACAGAATGTTATTCTAGGTTATGCATTGTTTATTAGACTTGGAGAAGGCTACTTACTATACAGTACGTGTTCCAAGCTCAGGCAATGGGAAGAAAAGTTAACGAGAGTTCATTATTATCATTAAAGCTAATTCTGGTTCTGTAACTTTTGCATTTTTTCGAAAAATTGGCATATGGCATAATAAACAATTATATTGAACAGTTGGTAGATATTGAACATGTGATCCAACACTGGACATTTGAGTTGGTGTCACCATAGTCACATGTCATAGGTCAAGTGTGTGTTGCTGCTGTTGATGTAGATCATTGGGTAACTGCCCGAGGAATACAGAGATATGAGCACCACCACATGAATACGTTCTTGGCTCCAAAATGAAATATCCCAGCAATTATTAACTTGCAGTGTTAATGGTGCAGTTTGAATAGAGCCTAATTAACTTCCGCTGGGCTTTATATCAGATTCAAACTCCAACTGATATGCACTCGACAGTGCAAATGCAACAGTGTGATCAAGGTCCTGTAGGATATCCATTGCAAAAGAATGGACTTTTCTTTTTTGGAAGCTAGAAAGCTAACAATGATGTGCAGTGATCTGGGAAGCAGATTTCAACTCGATTAGATTGTTCTGACTTCAAGAAGTAAATGGCAGCTAGAACAGAGAGAGAGAAAGAGAGAGATGGACAAGTCACTGTAACAGCTGCATCATTTCATATCCTCTATAAAGCAGCAAGCATTAGAGTTTCTGAGGAGGAAGGGATTTGTAAAACATGGACATTACAACAATGGCTGGAGCATAATCTGTTCAAGCCCATTACTGGCTCAAACCATCCACAGAGACTGACACGCACACACATGGCTACTTCATGTCTGCGTGTGTGTGTTTGAGAGAGCGATATGGGAGGGACAATGAAAGAGAGTGAGAAAGTGAGAGTGACAGTATTTGTATGTGTGTGTGTGTAAAGTAAAGTAAGTGTGTGTGCATGAAATAAGATAACTTCAACAACCTCTGGTGCACAATGCTACAACATGACGAGGTGTTACGGTATCAACAAGGCAGGTAAACGAACACGGCATTGTGAAGAATATTGCCTTGGACTGGATGCTGTGGTATTAATGCTAAGTGGCCTCGAGCATTGCAAAATGCTCTACAGATGTTAAATAATTAAACCGTTAAAGCACAACATTACAAACACATTGGGTTTCTAAGACATTTTACAATTGTAGTGGGAGTGTTTATAACCTATACTAAGAACATTTAAATGATCAGCCGGGCTGAGTATCTGTTAGTATCTCAGAGGAATGAGCTATCATGCAGACTCAATCCGGAATATCTTCTCCGAGCCAGCATCCACATCAAAACCACCCTGACAATGAGGACCTACATTCTAGCTGGAGGCAGATACAATACGTTATCGTGGGTCTAGCTTTGACATTTGATTTATGTTTCATAAGACAGTCAGCACCCACAACCACTGAAATTCAGTGGATCATTTGATCACTGATGTTATGAGTGCACCCATCAGCTGCTGAGCTTTACCATTCACCACCTTATTAGCAAACGATGACATGGAACATGTTCTTGGCCTTGGGGGTGGTGTGCTTACCTTTTGTGGCTGTCATCTTATTTATAGGACTGTTCATTTCTCAAACAAAGACGTATAACCACATGGGAGGCTGCCAAGCAGATGGAACCAGGACTTTGTGTTTCACAAGAACCGTGTGCATAATAAATATATCTCATCCTAATGAGCGTGACGGCATGGTGCAGGCACAGGTTGGCCATCAAAGGGACAGTGCTCAGGGTAACCTGGATCAAAAAACGATGCATTATCGTGCTGGATTACAACACATGTTGGAATGTCATGTGAAAATAACGGTATGGGTGGAGTAGTTTCCTCAGAGACATACAAATAGTTTGTCTTAAGTGCAGAACTAGATGTACACGTGCTTCTAACCCGACTGTACAGTCCTTGGTTCCAGAACACAATTACTTGGGATGCAAACTAAACCTTTCCTAAAGTTTCCTCTGTTCTGATTTATTTAACCTCAGCAAGACTTCTCATATTTATATTTATATTCAATATTTTTTGCCCGTTTTGAGTGGCGTTTGGACAAAAGATGTCTGGTATTATACAGTGAACTGTATTTTAATTCATTGCAAGTTCCGTCCAAATTCTCCAACAGATTATATCAGTAGAAAGTCATTCTGTGTCATCATACGATACATTCTTTCTCCGTTTTCTTCAAACTAAATATCAGAAACATGAAGTCAATTCATAATTAACTGCACACTATGAAACAGCATTACATTCAACACACTCTTTATATTATATCTCCCTGTCACTCAGGCCAAGAAAGTCCTTTAAACCCAAAGACATGTGCTCACCTGCCTGACGTGAAATTGCCATTTGATGCCTCCTGCTGTGCTGCCAGATAAATACTTTCAAAGTTATGGCTTTTTCTTTGTATTGCCAGGTTGTTGTTCTTACTCAAATATACTGACATATGGTTTATGTTATACTCTCTGTATTCATCAGTCATGATTCTTCAACTACACACTTTTTATTAATGGCACTACATCGGCATCGTAACAAAGCAGATGCCACACTGGCGTCGTGGCTCTAAGAATGGTTTCAGTCCATTAGTTCAACTCTTTAGCCCAGACGGAAATACTCACTGAACTAGCAGATGGTAAACCAAGACATTTTGGAAGGATATTCAAGATCCCCAGAGGATGCATTCTGGTTATCCCATGACTTTAGTGCCACGACGAGGTTGACTTGGGGGGTTTTGTGTGAGATCTCAGCAACTATTGGATGGAGTGAAATGTTGCAGAAGCATTCATGTCCACCCAGAATGACTTTTCTTTTAGTACCATCATTAGTAGATTTCTTTCGTACCAAACTCCTGCAGAACAAATGACATTGCCATCAGGCTTCGCTGTATTTTCTCAACCTTGACTGAGAGAGACTTTACAATCATTATCTTGCTTTAAAATGTGGTGTGCCTATACACAGAGTGCCATCATGGCCACGTATTGTCTGGACCGTTCCCCACAGAGGTTGCTGCGGAAAATCCGAACGCGGCTTTTCCAAGCTGCAGTTTATGAACCCCTTTGCCCGTTGTGTTCATCAAACGTAATAAATAGTTGCATTTCACTCTCACTTTGGCCAAGCACAAAGTCACAGAACGCAGCGCTGGAAGTGGCTGGCAAGCGAGACGCAGACGGACCATGAGACGCACTGCTCGGCTAGGTTAGCGGACGAGAGAGAGACCCACGGCAAGCTAGAATATCAATTTACTGTTATTTGTTGTAATTGAACTTGGAGAGGAGAGACAACAAGGTAACCTGATTGCTGTTCTCACATTTCACTCTCACTTCACTATCACTTTTCCTCTCTTTTTGTGACCAGACAGATCGTTCCCTCTCATCAAAGTTGTAAACATTGACATTGCTTCGACTCAAATGGAAAATTGGAGTATCGTTTCAAGCTCTCTTGTGGGACATTTCAAGTGCCGAAGAAGGTGCATAGTTTGCTTATATCGGGGCCGGCTCTGATTTGAGAACTCCTCACAAACTGGCCTATACTTTATGGACATCATTACTCATGATGCCTCTCCTCCGCCTCTGGGTATTCTATGAAAAGTCATGGGTTTGGCTCCAGACAGACTAAGCGAGTAGTAATTCCACTGTAGTCGCTGCTCTGTTCCCTCTACAGACGCTGCGAGGAAGCTTCCCTGCTGTGCAGCCTGCATGTACTTATGTGTGTTTATGAGAAAACATTTTTGTGTGTTGTATGTGCAGATTGATGTTAATAGTTATCCGTAGGTTTGGGTGTGCAGCTAGTTTTCTTTAATGCCCGTAGCTTAGTATTCTGTCCGTTTGTGTGCTTGTGACTGAGACACTCGGCATCCATCATAATGCACTGGGTCAGATTAAATATCACTGACATCCTAACTTCTTCCTCTATTGACCTTTCTATTACAACACTGTTGCTCTGCTCTTGTTAAACGTCCTCTCTTTCCTCATACATCAATTTAAATTCCTTCATTCTTCCTCTGTATTTAGTGACTTTAATCACTTTACTCTCATCGTCCCTTCATCACTGTCCCCTCTCACAATTTCCCTTTTGGCCCATCTTCTTCTATCATGTCTATCTGTACTGGCTCTTGTTTATCTCTCTGTCCTTCCCCTCTACCTCTATCTATTTCTTTCCCACATTGGCCTCTTTTCATCTTTAACTTCATCTATTTGTTCTCTTCTCTCCTTCTTTAACCTTCTCTTCAGTTCTTTAATCGTACAAAGGTGAGGAACAATCAATTACACCATCAACGACTTTCTGAAAGATAAATAGCTTAGGCTCAAATGTCAAAGCCAATTGTGTGTATATAATTGTCATCATGCCATTACGGACTCATATCCATCTGATGCAGGAGTTCAAATAGTTGAATTGTTTGCCTCTCTTCAAAGTGACATTATGCCCATTAAGTGCCATCTTAAGGGAAGTACGGGTCAATTTACATGCCCAAACATAGCCAACATTCACTGTGTGTCATAGTGCCTTTGAATTCTCAATATTTAACATGAAGTTGGTTTAAAATACTTGTTTTGGAAAGTAACAAATAAAAAGCTATGTACAATGATAATTGTAAATTGTAGAGGCAGGCAGGTTGTTTCTTTTCCAGGTTCTTGCAGGAAATTCAATTACTGTGTATGTGTTATAAACGACCCTATAGTTGCATATTGTATTGTTAGTATAAACCTACTGCCTAAAGTATAAAAGTCCTTGATAATAGTGAGAATGAGTATATAAAAGATTTGCTAATACCCAAACATTAACCCTTTAAGACCTTCCATTAGACGATCACTATTAAATCTGCCTCCGGTGTGGAGTCATTTCTCTGCGTGGTGGTAGTTTATTACAGCTTTGTGAGTGTGTGTCCTTCATGCCGGATCGCATCAATGAACCACCCACACACACTGTGGCAGTGAGCTTGGATACCATGTTACGCTTTCAACACATTTATAATTCAACGTACTATCACCGCTCTACTCATCTCGTCCCCTCTCTCTTTCAATCATCTCTTATCTCCCCTTCGCTCACCTGTGTATCTCTTTCTACCCCCATCTTCTTCTTCATGCTCTTTCTTTTTCTAACAACTGTGCCTCTCGCCCCCCCCCCCTCTCGCCGTGCCTCTCGCCCATATACTTCAACACCAACGTGCAATATGTTGGCACATGACAAGATTATGTCCGTCCCCCCCCCCCCCACACACACACACACACTCTGCAAGCTGCAGAAAGTGAGAGTGCAAGCATCACCACCATTCACCAGGCATCCTCCACGTAATAACCACACTATTGCCCTTATCCCCACTTATATGACTCCGGGCGCTCTATTTTTTTGGCGCTTCCTTCATCCATCCTCCATGACCTGTGGCAATAACAACATTCACATATTCTACGGGTTAGTTCAAAGGAATGTCCGGTGTCCTCAAGGGATTATATGTCTACTTGTGTTATCTGTTCCCATGCAGTCCACCTCCCACTCGCCCTCTCTGGCTGTCTTTAGTTCAGCTTCAATATTGTTTCCCCCTCATTGTTCTTGTCGTGCTCTTATTGTTTTATTTTTCCTCAATATTTCTGGTGTCAGTTTTTAAATCCCGCTGTCTTTCTGTTTGCTTGCTTTGCTATTTTCCTTTCTTGTAATTTTTACTCCATCCTCCTCTGCAATGTTTCATCTCTTTCTTTCACCAGCTCTCATTCTCCTGCTGAGTTTCACATCCCTTCATTTTCTTATTGTCAGCATATATCTGCCATTTTTTTTATACGACAGGCGACAGTTTTTATTCAATATACAGTACGATGTTCCTCAGCCATCCCTTCGCAAAACATGTAAGTTTGAAAATAAATAACAATATGAAAACATGAAGATGTCTGACAAGTTAAGAATCTCTAATATATTATGCACTTCATGTGTCTTAAGTACCCAGGAAATACAACGTCAAGGGAAATGTATGCACAAACACACGTGATGAATTAAATCCAATTAAAAGCACAACACGACTTTAGAAAGTTAATCAAGTGGAGAAAAGCAATGTTTTTAATCCATCCATCCATCCATCCATCCATTATCACCCGCTTATCCGGGGTTGGGTCGCGGTGGCAGCAGGTTCAGCAGGCCGACCCAGGCTTCCCTCTCACCCGCAGCACTTTCCAGCTCATTCTGGGGGATCCCGAGGCGTTCCAAGGCCAGCCGGGAGATATAATCCCTCCAGCGTGTCCTCGGTCTTCCCCGGGGCCTCCTACCAGTTGGACTAGATGCCCGAACCACCTCAGCTGACTCCTTTCGACACAAAGGAGCAGCGACTCGACTCCAAGCTCCCCCCTGATGTCCGAGCTCCTTACCCTATCTCTAAGGCTGAGCCCGGCCACCCTACGGAGGAAGCTCATTTCGGCCGCTTGTATCCGAGATCTCGTTCTTTCGGTCACGACCCAGAGTTCGTAACCATAGGTGAGGGTTGGAACGTAGACCGACCAGTAAATGGAGAGCTTTGCCTTCCGGCTCAGCTCCCTCTTCACTAAGACGGACTGGTACAGCGCCTGTTTTACTGCTGCAGCCGCACCGATCTGCCTATCGATCTCCCGCTCCACCTTACCCTCACTCGTGAACAAGACCCCGAGATACTTGAACTCCTTCGCTTGGGGTAGGCAGTTTGCCCCCACCTGGAGGGAGCAATCCGCCGGTTTCCGGCAGAGACCATGTTCTCAGATTTGGAGGTGCTAACTCTCATCCCTGCCGCTTCGCACTCGGCTGCAAAACGCCCCAGTGAATGCTGGAGGTCACGGTCCGAGGAGGCAAACAGGACCACATCATCCGCAAACAGCAGAGAGGCGATCCCGAGACTCCCGAACCGGATCCTCTCCGCCCCCTGGCTGCGCCTAGATATCCTGTCCATGAAGGTCACGAACAGGACCGGTGATAAAGGGCAGCCCTGGCGGAGGCCAACACCCACCGGGAACGTGTCTGACTTACTACCGAGGAGACGAACACAGCTCCTACTGCAGGCGTACAGAGACCGGATGGCCCGTGCCAACGGGTCCGGCACCCCATACTCCCGCAGCACCCCCCACAAAAACCTCTGAGGGACCCGGTCGAAAGCCTTGTCCAGGTCTACAAAGCACATGTAAACTGGTTGGGCAAACTCCCAGGACCCCTCCAGTAATCTTGCGAGGGTAAAGAGCTGGTCCACTGTTCCACGACCGGGACGGAATCCGCACTGTTCGTCCTGAATCTGAGGTTCGACAAGCGGTCGGAGCCTCCTCTCCAGCACCCTGGCATAAGCTTTTCCCGGGAGGCTGAGCAGTGTGATACCACGATAGTTCGAGCACACTCTCCGGTCCCCCTTCTTGAAGATGGGAACCACCACCCCGGTCTGCCAGTCCATGGGCACTGTTCCCGACCCCCATGCGACACTGAAAAGGCGTGTCAACCAAGACAGCCCAACAATGTCCAGCGCTTTCAGCATCTCAGGGCGGATCTCATCCACCCCTGGCGCCTTGCCACCAAGGAGCTTTTTGACTACCTTAGCGACCTCTGCCAGGGATATGGGTGAATCCACCCCAAAGTCTTCCGGCGCTGCCCCCTCTCCGGGGGACATGTTGGCCAGGTTTAGGAGTTCCTCAAAGTGCTCTTTCCACCGCCCGACGATGTCCCCAGTCCGGGTCAGCAGTTCCCCCCCCTGCTGAGAACAGCCTGGGGTAGACCCTGCTTTCCCTTCCTGAGCTGTCGGATGGTTTGCCAGAACTTCCTTGAGGCCAACCGAAAGTCCTTCTCAATGGCCTCCCCGAACTCCTCCCATGCCCGAATTTTAGCCTCCGCGACCATCGTCGCTGCAGCCCTTTTGGCCCGCCGGTACCCGTCAGCTGCTTCAGGAGACCCCTGGGCCAGCCAGGCCCGAAAGGCCTCCTTCTTCAGTTTGACGGCTACCCTCACCCCCGGTGTCCACCACCGGGTTCTAGGGTTGCCACCACGACAGGCACCGATGACCTTCCGGCCACAGCCCCGAGCAGCCGCGTCCACAATAGAGGCTTTGAACAAGGTCCACTCGGATTCCATGTCCCCAGCCTCCCTCGGGATTTGTGAGAAGTTCTTCCGGAGGTGGGAGTTGAAGACCTCCCGGACAGGATCCTCTGCCAGACGTTCCCAGTTCACCCTCACTACACGTTTGGGCTTGCCAGGTCTCTCTAGCCGAGTCCTCCGCCATCTGATCCAACTCACCACCAGGTGGTGATCAGTTGACAGCTCTGCTCCTCTCTTCACCTGAGTGTCCAAGACATACGGCCGCAGATCAGATGATACGATTACAAAGTCGATCATTGATCTCCGGCCTAAGGTGTTCTGGTACCAGGTACACTTATGAGCCACCTTATGTTCGAACATGGTGTTCGTTATGGACAAACTGTGGCTAGCACAGAAGTCCAACAACAAAACACCATTCGGGTTCAGATCGGGCAAGCCGTTCCTCCCAATCACGCCCCGCCAGGTTTCTCTGTCATTGCCCACGTGAGCGTTGAAGTCTCCCAGGAGAACTATGGAGTCGGCAGGCGGCGCCCTTTCCAGGACCCCTCCCACCGACTCCAAGAAGGCCGGATACTCCGAAATGCTGTTCGGTGCATAAGCACAAACAACAGTCAGAGCCTTACTCCCCGCAACCCGTAGGCGCAGGGAGGCGACCCTCTCGTTCCCCGGGGAAAACTCCAACACAGCGGCGCTCAGCCGGGGGCTCGTGAGTATCCCCACTCCCGCCCGGCGCCTTTCACCCTGGGCAACTCCAGAAAAGGACAAAGTCCAACCCTTCTCCAGGAGCTTGGTTCCAGAGCCCATGCTGTGCGTGGAGGTGAGCCCAACTATATCTAGCTGGTACCGCTCCACCTCCTGCACCAGCTCCGGCTCTTTCCCCACTAGTGAGGTGACGTTCCACGTCCCTAGAGCTAGTCTATGCCGCCAGCGATCGGCCCGCCCAGGTCTCCCGCCTGGCCCGCCGCCCGGTCTACATAGCACCCGACCCCGATAATTCTTCCTGCGGGTGGTGGGTCCACAGGGTGACTGCTGCTCCATGTTGTTCTTTCGGGCTGAGCCCGACCGGGCCCCATGGGCGAAAGCCCGGCCACCAGACGCTCGCCGACGAGCTCCCCTCCTGGGTCTGGCTCCGGGAGGGTGCCCCGGTTTCCCTTGTCCGGGCAAGGTGGCTACAATCCGTGGGCTGCTTATCATCAGGGTTTGTTGAAATGTTTTTAATGTACTTCTGAATTATATAAACATAGGCGAGAGGAAGTTAGATGGAGGACATATTCATCACTAAAGAGTTCACTAAAGGGTCTTGAGGTGCTCGTGAGAATATTGTAAATGCAAACATTACAGCAGCTTTCTTAACAAAATCTAGTAAAGTTTTGTAACAGTCCGTTGAGCCGCCGCTGGTAAGCTGTTTATAATTTCATTCGACTGAACCATTTCTGTGTGACTCCACTTTTTTGTTTGCCTTATGCTCTATTCGTTTTCAATTTTCACCCATTCCTGTCATATCACATCCTTCTCTGCTTCTGCCGAGCTCTCTCTCAGAGAGCAACGTGTTACAGATAAAGATATGGAATTGGAAATTACAATTATGAAAAAAGGTGAGCAGTAGATGGCTATGTGAACGCAATACTATCAGTGAGTTACAGCAATGCCACCGTTCATGTCTTTGAGTCGTCAGTCAATCCGAGGAAGTCTGCTGTTTATTAAAATGATGGCTGCTGTTCGTCCACTAATACAGAAAAACAGCGAGACGTTTCAATCAAGTCATCCTAATCTTCTAAAGACAATTAAACAAATTATTCACTGCTCATTTTCTTACTTGAAATCAGTCAAACTTCTGTTTAAGTTGGTAACTGATAACATTGAGCTCTTTCTTTAGTTTGAGGAAAAAGGAGACTAAAAGTTAAGGAATAAGGGAAGCCTTGGAAGTAGAACAATAAATTGTCTTGAGGTCATCCAGAGATGGGAAACTGTCTTCTCTGATGCACTTTCCATTTGTCAGAGATTATCAGTCAGAGACACTGAGAGGCACACTCACAGGCAAGGCTGAGCAACTAAAGCACACTATCGGTCATTTCAGGCAGCATTACTTGGCAGAATGTGCCACATTTTTTTGCAGAAACAATTTTCCAAATTTTATCCAGAGGACAAAGCTGATGTGGAAAAAAACATGTGATGTGGGGGGCGGAGGGACAGTTTGAGGCAGTAGTCTAGTGTATTAATAATGACCTAAGATTGAAAGTATTTAAATTGACATTGATGATTATCTTGATACATATAAAAATCACACCATTCAGTGTCATTTTCAAAATCATAGTCATAGTATTTAGCATTGTGTGCAGTATTTTGTTTTACTAGATACAAATAGTTTGTAAAATAGATTGCACAACTAAAGCATTTACTCTAAGTAAAGGATGAGATGAGCAATTCATCTAGTCTACTCATGTTGAAAATAACCTCTGCATTGGGTGTGAAACCTCAGTACATTATGTATCGCAGAAATGGTTCAGTCATATAGATTAACTTGTGACACTCCAAATCAACTGCTTCCGTTTGTAAAACTGGGAAATAAGGTAAGTGATGACCCTGAAAAATACCACCTTGGTTAGACTCGTTGAATTCATTATCCAAACCCATACCATTCAAATGTCACAATCTGTCAAAGAGAATGGAGTGAGCATTAACGAGTGAGTTGAAGTGGGTTGATACATACCCAACAGTCAGATGTTGATCAGTGGCATAATCCACCAACATTTGCACAGCAGTATCATAAAACCTCTCTCTTCATGGCCATCCCCCGATGTCCAGTAACAAACTTATTTTACTTCCATAAGGTTTGTTGTGTCCTTCAGTGGCACTGTGGTCAAAGCACTGACTAGTGTGGTACAGATTAGGGTACCGGTGTCTATTGCTCAGGTGATCCTCTCACTCTCTTCTTCCTATGAGACGCTCCACCTATACCAAGAGGTATCAGAGCCTCATTTCACCTGTGTAGATCTCTCCTGCACCTTGTGACATCCACTATGGACCTCTCAATGGAAGGAATAAAAGAGACGCTCTCTATCGAAGAAATAAAAGAGACGCTCTCAATGGAAGAAATAAAAGAGATGCTCACTATGGAAGAAATAAAAGAGATGCTCACTATGGAAGAAATAAAAGAGATGCTCACTATGGAAGAAAAAAAAAGAGACGCTCTCTATCGAAGAAATAAAAGAGATGCTCACTATGGAAGAAATAAAAGAGATGCTCACTATGGAAGAAAAAAAAAGCGACGCTCTCTATCGAAGAAATAAAAGAGACGCTCACTATGGAAGAAATAAAAGAGACGCTCACTATGGAAGAAAAAAAAAGCGACGCTCTCTATCGAAGAAATAAAAGAGACGCTCACTATCGAAGAAATAAAAGAGACGCAAACGGAAAACTAATCGAACACAAACTACAAAAAATTAATATTGGGGGTTTAAAATTAAAGACAGTCTTTTTAATAGGGCAGGAAAAGTACAGGGAGGGGTCAAGGTGGTTTTTGTTACCTGTGCAACCAAGATACAAACATTCAGTATTCGTGAGTCGTACATTTCCCAAAACAAGGCACAACAGTGTTTCAAGACTTGTTGTGCAAACGGATACAGACTGTCACAACAACGGAAAACCACATGTGCATCTCATGAAACATGCAATGACTGCGATTTTTTATGTTAAATGCGGTTTCAAATGTGATCATTCACCTGTGCTTTTTTTTGTTGTAAGATGTATAATATCCATGACACCAGGAATAAGTCTTATCTTAACCTCCAGACACCCAGAGCTTCCTTATATATAAAGCATGCCAACTGTGAAGGACTCTGACGCCTTTTCAAAACTCCAAACCATACCTTCGTATCTAATAATTTACCACACAAGCCGAGTGGAACTGAACAAAATGTGTATGCATTCCCCAAAAAGTCAAGAGGAAGCCAGAGTGAGGAAAGTTGCATCTCTCTTGTTAGCTCAGATAATATTTTCTCGTGTTTCCAATTAGGCTCTGGTGACCGATAATGTCAACAGTTGTGAAAGGTCTGATAAGTTACACATATTTCACTGCCCACAGTAGCCTTGACACAAGAAATGGTTCAATGCATACAACTAATGGCATATATATCTTTGTTCTCTGGTCCCTCTTGTAGCAATGATCTTTATCTCAAATCTTCATGAATCAATAAAGCTGTTCTTCCCTGCTTGTCTCACATCTTGATATTTGGATGTTTATAATTGAATGCACAATTATATCATAATCTCTAAAGAAGGGTAAATGATCTCCCCGATAAGTGTTTTTTTTGTTATCCTTCCAGATAGAAAAGTCCCAATAAAGGCCTTTTTTCTCAGAAAGAAACAAATCATAATAATAAAAAAGAAATAATTCAGATTTGTGTGTGGGTTTATTGTTGCTTTAATGACTTATTCATGATCCCTTTCAGAGGCTGTATCTATTTTAACAAATATACAGCAGTATGACAGTTCTGCATTTGGCCCCACTGAATTTTTCATAACAGGAAAAAGTGTGGGGAGGACGAGGAGGGGAAAAGCGGAGCAAGACGTTTAACAAACAAGACACAAAGATAAACCGGGAGGATTCAAGGAGAGGGCTTTCTATGAGACCCGTGCAGGTCTTATTTTGTTCGTGGGATGCTTATTGTTTTTCATAAGTGGCCTTTGTGTCCAGAAAGTCTTGAGTGGAGGGAGGCGTTGTTTTCCCTCCATCCTGCCATATACTGAGCCACTGGACACAGTGGCTCAGTATATGTGTTATCTTTCATTGTTCTCCGGTGTTTTATCTCTGTGCGTTGTTCTCTCTTATTATATTTAGTCATATTTCTTTTTTTAAAGGAATTTTTATTGGATTTAGAAACCTCCTTTTGCCTATATCATTGTATGCAACTCTGTCTTTTGGCTGTTTTTCTCCTCAATATTCCTCAGTTTCACACGTCATTCAAATCTCTCTCTCTCTCTCTCTCTCTCTCTCTCTCTCTATACATACACACATATATATATATATATATATATATATATATATATATATATATATATATATATATATATATATATATATATATATTCACGGACCTGTCTATTATGGTAAATATTTCAAAACAAATCCCAAAACATTCTTTTCAGTGGGAGGTCTCCCACTCTGAATATGATGATATTTGAAAAACCGCCGGTCCTGCAGACAGAATGCTTGACTACCGCTGATCCAGTCTGGGAAACGTACTCAGCCAACAAACACACACCGAGGTGTATATTCAGAAGATAAGAGGCACTTTGCAACAACAGAACACAATACTAAAAGCTGTCACTTTGACCCACACTTGGTACGATCCTACCCACATACTGCATATCTGGAGGTTTGCACTCTTGTAACAATAATAATATTGTACGCTTGCGCATGCAGACAAAGTTCTCCGTACTACAACATGATGAGTTGGTTTAATGTCGTGACTGACCCCAAAGTGGACTCAATGTTTTGTCTGCTGAAGGGCTTTTTAACACGGCTTTTAAGGGAAACCTGGCCCACAACCCAAACATGTGTGTGTGTGTTGTGGATTGGACGTGGCCTCAGCCACTCTCCTTAAAAAATGGTCTTTTCCTCTCAGTGAACGCAGACGCAGTACAAGAGGCACAAACACAAGGTGAGGTGGAAAACAGAAGGGAACAAAAAGAACAAAATGGCATCAGCAAGAACAATACACAGAGAAGGACAGAGTGAGACGATGGGGAAATGTGCTAAAAAATAAACCATGAGTGTACCGCAGTTCAGCAAAGCCGTTTCAATTAAGCGCCTATGAATGAGTCGTCCTTTCGCTGTGCTTTAAAATGTCATTTCTAATGGCGAGGATTACTGAGGCACTGTGTGATTGTTCCCCTTTTCATACTTTGAAGCGGTGCACGGCTCGCTAATAAAATAACAGCAATAATTATGGACAAATTAAAGTCAAATTGACATCAAAGAATAGTTTCGGAACAAGGGGAACTGTTTCAGGAGGTTTAATGACTTTGTTCACACAGTTTATATTATAAGGTTCCTTGTAGTCATGCAGAATGAGTCAAATGTATTCATGCTTATGTAACATCCTTATAAAACCTGGGACTTATACACACTTCAAAGAAACATCATTTTGTTTTGGAGGGGCTGACCTATAATTTTATAAATATTGCTCTCAGTTCACAGAATTGGTCAGGAGTAAAAAGCTGTGATGCAAAGATAGGGGAGAATGCGTCATGAATAAGAACAATGTTTACACGTAGCTTCACCTTTAGATCTGCCTGTTGATATTAAATATATTTGTTTGTCACCCTGTGAAAACCACCTGGGACTTGATGTGCCCATTTTTCCGTTGTTCCGGCGTGATTGGGGGAACGGCTTGCCCGATCTGAACCCGAATGGTGTTTTGTTGTTGGACTTCTGTGCTAGCCACAGTTTGTCCATAACGAACACCATGTTCGAACATAAGGTGGCTCATAAGTGTACCTGGTACCAGAACACCTTAGGCCGGAGATCAATGATCGACTTTGTAATCGTATCATCTGATCTGCGGCCGTATGTCTTGGACACTCGGGTGAAGAGAGGAGCAGAGCTGTCAACTGATCACCACCTGGTGGTGAGTTGGATCAGATGGCGGGGGACTCGGCTAGAGAGACCTGGCAAGCCCAAACGTGTAGTGAGGGTGAACTGGGAACGTCTGGCAGAGGATCCTGTCCGGGAGGTCTTCAACTCCCACCTCCGGAAGAACTTCTCACAAATCCCGAGGGAGGCTGGGGACATGGAATCCGAGTGGACCTTGTTCAAAGCCTCTATTGTGGACGCGGCTGCTCGGGGCTGTGGCCGGAAGGTCATCGGTGCCTGTCGTGGCGGCAACCCTAGAACCCGGTGGTGGACACCGGGGGTGAGGGTAGCCGTCAAACTGAAGAAGGAGGCCTTTCGGGCCTGGCTGGCCCAGGGGTCTCCTGAAGCAGCTGACGGGTACCGGCGGGCCAAAAGGGCTGCAGCGACGATGGTCGCGGAGGCTAAAACTCGGGCATGGGAGGAGTTCGGGGAGGCCATGGAGAAGGACTTTCGGTTGGCCTCAAGGAAGTTCTGGCAAACCATCCGACGGCTCAGGAAGGGAAAGCAGGGGGGGAACTGCTGACCCGGACTGGGGACATCGTCGGGCGGTGGAAAGAGCACTTTGAGGAACTCCTAAACCCGGCCAACATGTCCCCCGGAGAGGGGGCAGCGCCGGAAGACTTTGGGGTGGATTCACCCATATCCCTGGCAGAGGTCGCTAAGGTAGTCAAAAAGCTCCTTGGTGGCAAGGCGCCAGGGGTGGATGAGATCCGCCCTGAGATGCTGAAAGCGCTGGACATTGTTGGGCTGTCTTGGTTGACACGCCTTTTCAGTGTCGCATGGGGGTCGGGAACAGTGCCCATGGACTGGCAGACCGGGGTGGTGGTTCCCATCTTCAAGAAGGGGGACCGGAGAGTGTGCTCGAACTATCGTGGTATCACACTGCTCAGCCTCCCGGGAAAAGCTTATGCCAGGGTGCTGGAGAGGAGGCTCCGACCGCTTGTCGAACCTCAGATTCAGGACGAACAGTGCGGATTCCGTCCCGGTCGTGGAACAGTGGACCAGCTCTTTACCCTCGCAAGATTACTGGAGGGGTCCTGGGAGTTTGCCCAACCAGTTTACATGTGCTTTGTAGACCTGGAGAAGGCTTTCGACCGGGTCCCTCGGGGGTTTTTGTGGGGGGTGCTGCGGGAGTATGGGGTGCCGGACCCGTTGGCACGGGCCATCCGGTCTCTGTATGCCTGCAGTAGGAGCTGTGTTCGTCTCCTCGGTAGTAAGTCAGACACGTTCCCGGTGGGTGTTGGCCTCCGCCAGGGCTGCCCTTTATCACCGGTCCT
The DNA here is from genome assembly GCF_009769545.1 of Cyclopterus lumpus. NCBI lineage: Eukaryota > Metazoa > Chordata > Actinopteri > Perciformes > Cyclopteridae > Cyclopterus > Cyclopterus lumpus. The sequence goes on from NC_046988.1 coordinate 9,118,569, forward strand.
GTTCGTGACCTTCATGGACAGGATATCTAGGCGCAGCCAGGGGGCGGAGAGGATCCGGTTCGGGAGTCTCGGGATCGCCTCTCTGCTGTTTGCGGATGATGTGGTCCTGTTTGCCTCCTCGGACCGTGACCTCCAGCATTCACTGGGGCGTTTTGCAGCCGAGTGCGAAGCGGCAGGGATGAGAGTTAGCACCTCCAAATCTGAGGCCATGGTGCTCTGCCGGAAACCGGCGGATTGCTCCCTCCAGGTGGGGGCAAACTGCCTACCCCAAGCGAAGGAGTTCAAGTATCTCGGGGTCTTGTTCACGAGTGAGGGTAAGGTGGAGCGGGAGATCGATAGGCGGATCGGTGCGGCTGCAGCAGTAAAACAGGCGCTGTACCGGTCCGTCTTAGTGAAGAGGGAGCTGAGCCGGAATGCAAAGCTCTCCATTTACTGGTCGGTCTACGTTCCAACCCTCACCTATGGTCACGAACTCTGGGTCGTGACCGAAAGAACGAGATCTCGGATACAAGCGGCCGAAATGAGCTTCCTCCGTAGGGTGGCCGGGCTCAGCCTTAGAGATAGGGTAAGGAGCTCGGACATCAGGGGGGAGCTTGGAGTCGAGTCGCTGCTCCTTCGTGTCGAAAGGAGTCAGCTGAGGTGGTTCGGGCATCTAGTTAGGATGCCTCCTGGACGCCTCCCATTAGAGGTTTTCCGGGCACGTCCAACTGGTAGGAGGCCCCGGGGAAGACCGAGGACACGCTGGAGGGATTATATCTCCCGGCTGGCCTTGGAACGCCTCGGGATCCCCCAGAATGAGCTGGAAAGTGCTGCGGGTGAGAGGGAAGCCTGGGTCGGCCTGCTGAACCTGCTGCCACCGCGACCCGACCCCGGATAAGCGGGTGATAATGGATGGATGGATGGATGGATGATTAAATGTATATGTTTACCCTTTCGTTCCCCTCACCTTCTGTGTTGGACCTGCATCGAATGTTAAGAAGGGGATGATGTGGTAATAATACTGATTATAAATCTGAATATAAAACTAAATGCATTTGTGATGCTGCGCTCAACAATTGGTGACTTTGATTGATTTTTTTAGCAAATATCAAAGGGAGTAAAGAATGGTAAATTCCTTCAGAGTAACCTCATAATACTTAATTGGTATATAATATACATTCAGTCTTTGTAAACAGACACATTATTGTTTTACTCTGATTCAAACACTAATATGAATATGTTCCTGAAATGAAATACCAAAATAAAAAATAAAAATAAATAAAAATGTTGTATATATATATATATATATATATATATATATAAATTATGAAAAATGTGTGTGTCTATGCGAATACTCAGGGAACAGTTTCTCTCCAATTCAACCCAAGCAAGTACAGGCTGAAACTGGGGCTGACAGCATGGCATTCATTTGAAAGCGGAGGCTCATTCTAAAGGACAGGTGTAATATTCATCCTGCATACCTGGAATATTCTTTTCATTTAAAATGTAATCTATTAGGTGTGTCTCACTTATTTCTAAAGCAAGTTACTTGCATTGTAGAATGCAGTTATATTGTAACATAGATATATCACTCCCCCTTTTGCGATCACTCTCACATAAAATCTACTGCAGGTGTTCCACTTTATTTGGACATTTGGTTACATGGTTGTGTGTAAGAGTGCAGCGATTTTCTCTATCTTTGCGTTCAATAGTGCAGCACCAATGGAAGCATGCCCAAGACAACACTGATCCCGGCTTCCTGGCCACTCAGATAGGATGCAGCCGCATTTTTATCCCTAGACAGGGAGAATGCTTTTGAATGTTTTTGGAATAGTTTTTTTAAATGTTTATTTGAGCCCTGCCTCAAACCCCCTCATACCAGCTGTGGAGCCTTGGACCGTGAACAAGGTGTAGGTGGATTGCTCAACAAGAGGGGTTGAAAGAGTGGACAGATTAGGGAAAATAAATGAAAGTGGAACACTGCTACGGTTCAGCAAATGTTGCCAGGTGATGAGGGGTTCATAAAAACCTCTTTGCTCAAAATACATTTATTTTTGTTGGATATTCATGGGAGTTCCCACACTAACAGCTCCACTTCTTGGGCCTGTTGACTTGATGGTAAATGATTGCAGACAACTGATCGGCGGCTATATATCTCCTTGAAAGATGTAATGACCCAGTCACTAATTATTCTTACTCTGCCATTTTCAATTTAATTTGCCCCATAACCAGAATGGATCTAGAAGACTCGAAAGGTTCAGGGAATATGTAACTGCCATGCAATGGTATTACTCAGTTTAGGGAACATAATGCCCCCTTTTGTTGTGTATTCATCAAAAGATGTGATAAAAGTAGCTACAACTCAACCTAAATCTGGTGGGACATCGTGCTCTGAGTAACCCTGCAGAGGTCTGTTCAATCAAAACCTTACGGATATCAGCCTTGGAGGGGAATACATGACTTATTTTTTTTTGTTGGTTGTCCACACGCACACACACACACACACACACACATACACACACACACACACCTACACACACACACACACACACACACACACACACACATACACACACACACACACCTACACACACACACACACGTACCTAAAGACCGGAAAAGGAGATGTATTCGAACATTAACTTAACTAAAACAGACAAAACACTATTTACAGAGGTTTGTGTGGTGCTGATCTACGAGGGCAATTCTCCATTTGGAGCAGCGCATTAAACATGCTTTTAAAGAGCTGGCAATAAAATGTGAGGCTTTGGGAATTGGAGAGATGAATCCTTCTTGACAGACTGTTCCTCTCCTTTAAATTGCTGGGTTCGGAGCTAGCCAGGGATGGCTGGAGAGATCGAAAGGTAAATGTATTTCCCTGGGATGGGGGAAGACTTCAGGAAAAAATAAACAATCCCACAAAAGAGGGATACCGGGAGGGAAATTGAACAGTTACAGTTAAAATGTAGTGTGCAAATGTAAGAATCAAATAGTCTTTTGTGTCATTTAAAAAAAAAAGAAGAAAAACGACTAAAAGAAATGCAGCACTCTAAGAAAATGTCCACATGACCCAAAGTACTTGGAAAACATTTTTCTCCCAAGAGCAACAGCCTCGGGGTACAAAACTCATTCAATAAAGCATAACGCTGACTACCTGAAATTGTTTTGCACTTCACCACCGCTACTGTGTTTGGTTGCCACACAATAGTATGCAATCTGTGTACATGTATTACATCTACTTAGAAACACATGGGAGCAATAAATACGTCTCGTATAAGCTTTGCTCACGGTGGCTCAGTCGTGTGTCCTTGATGAGGGTTATTATCAGAGGACATTTCTTTAGTGCAGACCTACGTCACAGTAACAGAGCCACTTACACAATCAAGAAGAATAGATGAGTCACAACACTATGAAAACAAAGTTGCAATATTATGAGAAAACAATTCTATTTTCTTGGTACTATTATTTCTTTTTCTCCAAAAGAAGTAAGCAAGCATCCCTCACAGACAAATAGACAGCCTGCTCAAACTTATTTATTTATAAGGATCTTGTAATATTTTCAACTTTTTCATCCTGACAGTGGCCATAATACACCACAATCCAAAGATGATAGAGAGCTCAACTGATATTTTTCTTTTTTGCATTACCTTGACATCATCTTATTACCTGAGGGTCATGAATCTCACCAGCTCACTGAACACACATATCTACAGTTCAAATGTGTCTGTGAAAAACTAAACTCCAAGCTTTTTAAGAATTCTTGTATATTTTTTTTCGTGTTCAGCACGGTGCATCAGAGCCAAGTGGGTTTTTAGGAAGGCCTTGAGGGTCTGAATGCATATGCAGTGAATGAAGGAGAGGCGGTAGCAGGTTGAAAAGGTCAGAGAAAAAAGCTAAATGTGCTGCAAGTAAAGCAAAGTGGAAGAGTTTACTACCTCCTGCATAAGTAAAGACACATCTGTAAACACAGCTTTTTCAATTCCCCGAGAGTTGCTGCAAACGCTCTCCGCTGCCGACGAAGAAGAGTCGTCATTTGAACATTTGATGCAGTTTATAGTCTTGATTATTAGTGAAGTATAATTTAGTTTTCACTTCATCTTGAACCAACAGCTGTCCCCTTGGCTAGCTGTTAGCGCACCGTCTGCCAGCCCTTTACCCACCAGCCAGTCAGACCTGCCTATCTGCATTCACATTACATTAACACTATAATTTGGGGTTAGAAATAATAAGCGCAACTACAAACTGCTACGGAATTCTTAGATCATTAATAGAGGAGAAGGGGGTCGAGGAAGGAAGCCGAGCGGGACTGAAACGCAAGTTTCAACTCATATTGTGACATCATTGCATCCTACTTTAGAGATGAATCAGATGTATTGAGGTCTGACATAAACACAAATGCAAAATTCCACAGATTTTGCCCTGTTGTCTTTCGTACATACTCAAGTTACATACATGTAATCACTGATATTTTTGTTTTTCAAAGATCACTGATCCCTACCTATATTGAATGCTGAACAACATTATTAATAAATAACCTTTATTACATCAATTAAGACTACAATTTCAAAAATGAAGAGATAATTGACATTTCTTCCCAAGTAGGAAGGTCGAATGAAAGAAGCTATTATTACATTGCATTATGGTGTCAATGATAACGTATTCGGTGCCCATTAATGGTTTATCAGGCTCGGCTTTTCATGCCCTGAATAAAGTTACACACAGAGTACCTGATTATATATTATAAGTCGTAGAATATTGTCTCCTTTTTAGATCCCAATAGCTCTTCAACCATCTTCTTCAGTTATATGCTTCACCTCTCTACTCCCTCTTTTTCTAACATTTGGATGAGCCTGTGCACTAAACGTAGTGAAGATTACACACACTCACACACACACACACACACACACACACACACACACACAAACAGACACTTATCCACCCACATTGTGCAGCCTCTGACTCTATAAGGACTACAAAAGAAACTGATTCACAGTGCTACTGCAGTGTCAGCCTCCACAATAGACCTGATGAGACTGAGACCACACACACACAGACACACACACACACACACACACACACACACACACACATATACGGTATGGTTTTTTCTATTGTGGGAGAAATAGTCGGACAAGGAGGAGAGCATGTGGTCAGCCCTGCTACCTGGCAGGATCACAAGCAGTTCGCCGCAGCACGGCTACCCCCTGCTGTGAGGCTGCGGTAGAAACACATGTCATCACGGCTCGGCTTGGAGAGCTCATAGAAAGACCCGTGAAAAAAACCTTAACACACAATCCTGGACAATAAGTCCTGAATTAGAATCACCAGGGGTAGTGGTGCTGATATCTGCGAAGGCAGAATCCCCCTGGAGTCCAGACACTGGTGGTGGTGTAGAAGAGGAGAGTTGCTGTAACCCGATGAAGACGAGCAGGACTGACTGGAAGAGCCTGGGGGGGGGGGGGGGGGAGGGGGGGGGGGGGGGGACAGCAGCTGTGAGGAGAACATGTTTAAAAAGTTTTGCCAACAACGCTGTGATTGGCTTACAAAACTGCTCCACCTCCGATTGGTTCATTCATCGTACACGCCCCCCAATTAGCTGATGGAGTAATGCTGCAAGAGAGGCTGCTTATGAATAAACAAGAGTGTAAAGAGTGTCTTCCTGACTGAACTTCCGCTTGAGCTGCATTTGTGAAACAATGCAAATTGACCCCCAGGCGGAGTAGATCTGCTACTGACATGGAAAGTTATTATATTATGTGTTCACCCTATTCTGCTATTCTGTCTGTCTGTGTGTTGTGACAGGATTTCTGAATGATTGGGTCCAAACATATTTTTGCGTCGCGGAAGTGCTATAGTTTTATTTGTACAGCCCAATATCACTGATCAAAATCAATCTTCCTTTCAATTCCTAGGTTTGAAAAAATGTGCCGTGCATTAAATGTTTAAAAGCTTAATTAAACATGGCAATGCATTTTGAACAGGTGTGTCTAATGTCAAGTAGCAGCTGCACGACTTCATGGACAAGTTCTACATGAAAAAAAAAAAAAGAAAAGCATTTGCCTCAACTAAGTGCCATCTACTTGTACTTTCCATCAGCATCACTTAATAATAATTATTATCATGTCACTGCTAATTTCTGTCTTTCGACATTAAAAGTTCCGGCCTTTGTGGAGCATTATCCAACTCAGAAAAACAGAAACTGCAAAAAGCACAAAAACCACAGCGCTAGTCATTTGGAAGAAATACAGATTTGAGGGAGAAATGAAAAGAACAGGGATGACATTTGCTTCACACCCAAGTGAGTTTGTTCCCAGTGATGGACTTGGAGCAGCCCACCACGACTACTGCCAGTCATATTGGTCATGTTGGCCTTTCAGGGCTGCCAAGGCTGGGAAGGCACTAGTTCTCAGGCCAAGGGGGACACATGCTCATAAAGGAATTTGGCAGTAATGGACTGTAAAGAGTGACAGAACGTCGGGTGAGAAGCAGAAAGAAAGAATACTGAGATCAACATTGGCTGAAAATGAGGGCGACATCTGATTGGCTACAGCTAGTTCTATGTTGAAAAAACGCATTTGCGGATCTATCCACGGCAGGGGAGTCTCATAAATCCACACACACATGTGAAGAATCCACAAACAAATGCAGTGCGATTGACAAATAAATAAACACAGACACGTCGTTCTGCGTGCATTTGTGAGTCTAATTTATTTGTAAATCCTTCTGTGTGCATTTGTAAATCAAACATATTTGTAAATTGTTCTGTGCGCATTTGTAAATCTTTGTGTTTGCATTTGTAAGTCTGTCTGTGTGCATTTGCAATTATTGAGACTGATCTGATCCCATAGTAAAGGGACCTAGAAAGAAGACGTGATTTGTAGCCTACACTATGGTGAGTGTAATTAACGAAAACAGAACCCTCTTATAAATCATAGCTCACAGACAGCACACGCAGCCTCACACTAACTCACTGCACAGCATTATGTTTACACTGTGGAGACTGATGGCTGTTATTAAGTCAGACCGTATCTCGCCGTGCCAGATGTTTATTTGGAAGTTAGCCTCCATTAAAGCCATTTGATTGTGTATTCTGCATCTCACAGGCGTCTTCTGCAAAAGAATATCCTCCACACACATCTAATCTGACGCTGCTCTCTGTTGAACACACCCACTGATGCAGAGATACAGTCAACAACATACAGACAGAACAACAACAACAACAAACCGAGGTATTCCATTGCAGGTTATGATGCAAACTGCAGGTTCACTCTAATGTAAAACACTGGTTTATCAACCCATATGCATAATGTATGATGGACTGTATAATACAGTACAGAAGGGTGTAGTGTTAACATTTTTTGATCTGTGTGTATAATAGTAGTGGTAGATAGTGATATGCACATAGTATTTCAGTGTTTAACATATTCATAGAATGTGAAACACAGTGTGGAGTCTCTGTTTTTCTTTCATATCCTGGTAAACTATTCAGTACCTTTTTACAATATTCAGACCTTAACCTATGTATGCTATTAGTGAGCTGATGACGGTGTGCGTTTTGGTGTGAAAGATTAAACGGAAGGGAACATTTTGCTAGGCCTGACTTTCTTTATTAATCTTAAGTTTAAATGTACGTGTTGGAGGGTTGCGTCACTTTTGGTGTTTGTCTATATCTCATCTTCCGGAACCATTCGGTCTCTTTTTCATCGTCTGCTGCCCCCCCCCCCCCCGTGAGCGTTTTGATGAATAGAGTCTTCCTCTGGCCTGCTGAGGTGGCTGTTAGATGAGTTGCTGAAGACACGGTGAGCAACTTGGTGACGGTGGAAGGAAATAGGATGCAGTCGTACGCAGCCTCAGGAGAATACGCCATCACCAAATTCAACTTGGAAAAACAAAGCAAGCTTAATTAATACTAAACGAGTAGTTGATGAACAGTGCAGCATAATGTGTTTAGGGCAGGCTTGTTTGATTATGTAGATTAGGGATGGTGGGTTGTATAACACACACAAACAAACTTACAAAACAATAGTCGTGTATGTGTGGATATCACCAAGATTGTCTGTGCTTGTTTCTGTGTGTGGGGGATGACTGTCAGCAAGGGGATAATTAGGAATTAGGAATTAGCAATCAGCACGCCCGCCTGTGTGTCTCCTGACCGAAAGTTATTGCGATAGAGGTGTTAATGTGACTTTGAGTATATTTTAGAGAATCCAAACAAGTGGGAAGTTAAAATAAAATGCTGTTCAGAGATTAAGCGCTGGAGTCCAGATCCACCTTTGAATGCATTTGTGAGATTTGTGAGGAAAAGTTACACCGTACATTGAACACGTTTGACACCACTTTTTACAATAACCATTGCATGCGTGATATCTTAAGGTGCGGTACTCACACAACTATGGGGAGTAAAGGATAAGTTTGACATTTAAATGATGTCTTAGAACAATAGTCAGGTGCCTGTATGAACATTGAAACAAGAGCATAAGTGAGCTTGTGTGTCCACGAAGGCGTTGGATGGTTTTGAGGTCGGGACTTTGTGAAAAGCATTTCTTTATGGGCCTCGCTTTGTGCATAGGAACATTGTCACATTGAAGGAGGAAGAGGCCTTCCCCAAACTGTTAGCATGCAGCTAAGCACATCATCATTTCCGTACTCGAACATCCCAACATATTGTATGCTGTGCTGTCACAACACGTGCCCCTTACCACATGAAAACAGCCCGACAGCAGACTATAGGTAAGTCTGATACTGGGGTCATTTGTAGGTCGACTCTCTCAGAAATCCAAAATCATTCTGGTGCTTTTCGTCCACCAATACAATTGAGCATTCAATTTTTTGAATATCCATAATTTTAATTCCACAGATTTCTTGACTCCTATGCATATGATCTAAAGAAATTAGAGCAGCTGATGTAATAAATGCATAGCGATGAGAAAGGTAAAGCTATGAAACACACCTTTTAAATATAAAAAGGTGTTTTGAGCTCACTCCAGCAAAATGTGCAATTTAAATACCAAATAAATTTGACAGCACCAGGGCGGTTGAAGCTCCATCTGATCACATCTGACTAGGCTGTAAACGCTCCTCACAGGTCGCTTATCAGAGGCAGAAAGCCAACACCATAATTACATTTGATATCTGCAAAAACTTAGTGATACTGCAAAGTGAGGAGAAATCCCATTATTCCCAATTCAGCAGTAATGCCAACAGACGCACCGAACCTGCTCGGAATAAAAAAATATTCTGATTTAAATAATAGAAAAGGGGGCTTCGTATTTCTTAAAGTGCAAAGTAAAACAAAAAAAAAGGTTTATTCAAAATATGAGTGTGAGGGTGAAAACAATGACCTCGTTCTTGGAATTTTTTACAGTTATAATTGAATTGGATAATACGTTTTTCTTTTCTTCTTTTTTTTTTACGTGACAATTTAATAGCGGCGTAACATCTATTCCTTATCATCATTTTGTATCTAATTGCAGGGTTATTAAATAGAAAAAATAATTTGACAGAACAGAAAAGGTGGGGACACAATGGTGGAGTTCATTGGAAGGAGAAATGGTTGAGCGAGAAGGGAGAAAGTGAGTCTTGAGTACAAGAACAAGAGGGGAGGTGAAAGAAATGCTGTCGCCCGAGGTTGTTACACAGAGAACGATGGAGCAGTGCTTAAATACTGCCAGCAGGTAATGAGAGGAGCATGGATGTAGAGCTCTCCTCCTCTCATCCTGTCTCGTAAGGCTGTGTGGTAAAGGCCTTTTTTTTAATCTCGTTGTAGGTCACTATCACATCCCACCCTGTCACTGATATACCTCCACTCCCTGCTCCACAGCTGGCTTGAGAGAGAAGTAAAGGGACAAAAAAGGTCTAAAGAACCAAATAAGTGCGAGAGCAGCGCACCAGGAAAGATGAGACAATGGAGACTGGGAGGAATTGGGCATGTTGCCCGCTTGAGCCTGGTGTGTATTTTAAACTGTGCGCATGACTGGATCCATTTAGAGGGCGGAAGGGGTTCTAAATCTGACTGACAACTCTTTCCACATAGTTGAGAACCACTGGCAAACAATGTGGGACCCTGCAGTTATAACTCTGGGAAAGCTGACGGCATTTCATACAAGAAATGGACGATGGACGTCACATTCCCTCTGCTCTGAACACTGCACTGCACGCCCCTATAGTGATATGACATTGCACGGTCTATTTATTATAACATAGAGAGCGTCTATGTGGGGATGCCAAGGAGGACGTCCACCAATGTGAAAAAGACTCTTTTGACCTTGAGGACGCAATGAGTTGTACTTGTTCTCTCGACTCAAAAGAGGTTTCTTCCCCTCTTACAGGTAGTCTTCCATTCCAGTGCACTCTCCCAAAACAAATGTGTTTTCAGTCTCAAAGACATGGTTTATGCATCAACACACAATGCAACTTCACGTCAGCAAAATAGGCTTGATGCTTTTCTACTGCACAGGAAGGATGAAGGGTAAAAGGTCAACTGTAGTATTTCCACATCAACACACTCCTGTCAAAACAAAGAAACAAAGTCTGCTAAAATGCTGAGGTACGAGAAGTTTTCAATACAATTCCATCCCTCCTCTGCATTTTTTATGCAATGCTTAGTTTACTGGAAACATCCTGGTTTTTGCTTGTACAAACAGCGAGTGTGTCGCCAGCTTTTATTTATTTATTATGGAGCTTTAACTACTTTGGGGCTTTGGTTTCAAATACGTCCTCACAGACTGTGTTGACATTTTGTAAAAGAGGGATTTGGAGCACAATTCAATGGAGTTACATTACAAGCTGCAGTCAACAGAAATGAGGAGATGGAAATGTGGTCTCTTGAGACTTCTTCTGATTGAGTAAATATCATTTTTTTCTTTGGGGGATAACACAAGAAGTTGCACTTGAAACTTTACTGGTAATAAACCTTTATGGCTGCAAACTATGTTGTGTTGGTTCTCAAATGGCCGGATCCCACATTACGGCAAGAGTATTAGGCAAAAATAAGTCTGTATTGATTCAAACAGGGAGGGACATCACATCTTAATCAATGCTCTGTATTGGAAAAGTTGATATGAAATACTCTGCCACGTTTGCTTTCAGTTGTGGGTCTAAATGTGTCCCACCATGTTCTCTGGGCTCTTTAGTGCTATTCTATAAGTACAAATGCCTTGTTCAGGTTAGGATATCACCCGACAGGTAACAACACGTTACAACTTAAGTAAAGCAATACATGTGGTATGAAATAAAAACTGGATTTCATTAAGTCAATAAATAAAACGTAAAAACAAAACAGTGACACGCAACACTCTATTTTTAGTCTTAAGGCCCAATTTACTCTTGTTCAGGATACATATTTATATATATATATAGCTTCCTTCCTTGAGCTGCAATAATGTGTAACTGCTTGTATGTAAGTAGTAGGCAGACTGGTGAAAAAGCAGAGAATTCTTCACTGCATGAATAAAACTCTGGAAAAATGGAACAAACCGCCCAATGGAATAGCTTTAGTTTGAAATCACTGGAAATTGTGTTCCTCTGGGTTCTGTATAATATCGTTTTTCCGGTTGAGATAAGCAGGAGGCAATCGGCAATAGGCACACCCGTTACAACCAACCGACAAGTAGGACAACAAGTGCTGTGTATCAGTCTCTCGCTGTCCTCTCCACACTATACACAAAGAAAACATATTTTGCTCTTCAGTACTGTCTCTGCTGTTGTTATGTATTTTCCTTTGTTTATTTATCTTTCTTTTCTGTACTTGTGTCTTTCTGACTCCCAAGGGAGTATTCACCCTTAAAGTTCTCCAACTCAAAACACTCTCCTGATCGCTTTAGCAACATTTTTCTCCATATACCTATCGTCATGCAGCAACCTTAAATTCACTTAGCGGGTTTAAATTCAATAAGGTTGCTGGGGTTTGATTAATTTCAATGGTAATGAGGATAGGAGCAAAGTGGTGTAAAAGGCATAAATGTCACACACTGAATGCATAAAAAACAGAGAGGGGCAAAAAATGATAAAAAATCGCTGCACTGGGATAATTAAATGCCTTGAAGAGTTTACCAATCTATCGCTGTGTTTTCACAGGGCTCGAGACTGCAATAACCTTTTTTTTTGGTGAGCGTGCAAGATACAATTTCACTCCGTCGCATTCATTCAAGTCCCTTTTTTTCATTATCATTGCTCAGAGACATCAGTCACTGTCTATTCCATCTCCGCTTCCAAAGTCTAAAATCTCAATCTTAAATCACATATACAGGTATATATATATATATATACATATTGGAACACAACGCGTAATGCGCATGTAAGCAGTGCCATTGAACTTTCATTTGTTGTTACCGTGTTCCAAAAATTAAGCGGTCTATAACTGACAATTTCAAAAAGCACAATGAGGAGAGAGAAGAGGAGGCTGGTGGGGAGCGAGAGACAATGAGATGTTTCAGATTCCACTTATGATCGGAGGGCAGGGGGAGACCATTGATTAATACAATGCTGTACCAAAAGAAAAAAAGCTGCAACCAAAACATGTGATGGTTGCAACCAACTGAGAAAATTGGTAGCACGCTACTATTGAGACTGTCCAGTTCCCATAAACTGCAAGACTTCCTGTGTGAGTGCCGAGAGAAAACATGAAATGATGCAGAGATGATGCAAACTAGATTCTAACCGTGGACCATATCCAATCTGATATGCAGTGCCATCCAGGGTGCTATTAAACATGCATGAACTGATTTTAATGGCCACTTGAGGTTAGTAGAATAGGATCAAAACACAACATTTAACATATTACCTTTATGGAAGTTGATGGAGAAAACGTGTTGCTCATAACTCATCTAGACAGAACTTTTCTGAAATATTCTTAAAAATACCAGCAGAGTGTGGCTGTATTTCTGTCTGGGCTCGTCAATACGCACAACCCCTTGCACATTATATAGAGACATATGTTTATTGTTAATATTAAAATATATTCATGCCAGTGAGATGATACAAAATGATGTGTTCTAATAACCAGCTGGGACCTACTGTGTGCTCTGGCAGTCGGAGAGGGACCGATTACATGCTCCCAATTATATGAACTGGAAGTGTTTCTGGGATGGATGGCTGAAGCGGACTTTATGTCCAGAAACCATCTGCTGACACCAGTGAGCAGTGGGTTCACAGGTGTACCAGGGCAAACATTTCCACTCCTTGTATCAAATGAACAGTGCCACACATAACAGCTCCATCCCATGCGTATGGACACAAAGCTTTACCTTTCATGCACGGACACGGAAGCCCATATTGGTTAATGTCTCCTAAAAAGAAGAAGAAGAAAAAACAACATTCTCTCATCTCTTTCCCACCTTTGGCCCAACTTCTACTTCTCCCCCACTCCCTTTTCCACTCCACTCCGTTCAGCTTTGTGCGAGGTTTGTATTTTCCGCGTGCAGAGCACAGTGTTTCTGTCACTGGGGAGTGTCAGCATATCTCTTCACTTGATATGCATTAGATTTTCCACACTTTCTGGCAGTTATCTGATTCCAACTCAATACGCTGCCGAGGGAAATTGAGTCCTAAGGCCAGGAGAGAGAGAGATAGAGAAGTTTTTGGCGGCTTTTTAAATTCATTACAGTATTCTGCTGTGGTCTCGATGGAGCACGCCTGGCAGCAGTAGGCCGCAGAGGTTTGTGTTATAGCAATTGAAAAGAGGGGGGAAAGCTTAGTAAACCATGCTGCCACTGCAATACAGGAGCTCGTCTCTTCACCACTCTTTAATACAGCCTGCTAACTGCGAGAGCAGAAAAACAATAAAGTCCTTAACTCCCAAGCCCCATACTATATGTTTAATTCACTGTTTTACTTCAAGGCCAGACATGAGCCATTATGGTTTGTATTATAAAATTCTATAATGTACAAATCATGCCCAGTTGCCATTTATGGAGTTCATGAAAGTTTGCTGGTGAGTCAATTAATCAGCTGGTCAGTTCATCCAACAGCGATTCAGAGCAAAGTACTGTAATTTGCACATTGCCATTACATTTGCTGAACATATTCATGCTTAAAAAAAGAAAATCACTTTGGATGAATGACTCATTTTGCCTTTCCTCTCGCACTCTCCTCAGGAATCAACTCTCCACGAGCCATTCTAGAAGTAAGGTTTTGAAAAAAGTATTGCAGCCATTTGCACTTTCAGAAAGTTGGCAGACTCAAATGCAAATGGTTAAGAAGGTCAAAATCAGTAGTGCAGAGGCACAGATATTGTCACTTTACAGATCTTACTCTGGGTCAAGCTGCATGACACAAGTTAGTATGTTTAGGCTCCCTTCCTGTCCGGAAAAACCACATTTAAATTTCTGCCCCCAAATTTCTTACCTCAAGCTTTTTTAGTCTCTCTTATTTCTTTAGCCGAAATAATATATATTTCTTACTGTACTCACCATCACCAGCAAATAGATTCAATTCAATTGATGCATTTGCCCATTAAGAACAGCAAAACCAATCACTTTGCTTGGGTTAAATGTTTCCCGTCCTTGTGAACATGTCACCCTATAGTGGCCACAGGGGGGTGAGTCACAGACCCAAGCGAGGAAGTTCAAGTATCTCAGGGTCTTGTTCAAAAGTGAGAGTAAAAAAGAGCAGAAGATGGAGAGATGGAAAGATGGCGTGGTGGTTCGTTGTGGTGTCAGCAGTGATGAGGCGTGAAGAGGGAGACCAAGCACTCCATCTATCAGTCCATCTATGATCCGACCCTCACTTATGGTCATGAGCTTTGGGTAGATACCAAAAGAATGAGATCACAGATACAACCAACCCAAACGAGCTCTAGATAGGGTGATGAGCCCGGACATCCGTAAGTAGATAGTAGATAAGCTGCTCTGGACAGGAGGCCTCCTACACGTCCAAGGTAAGAGGCCCGGAACACGCTGAAGGGATTATATATCTTGTCTGGCCTGGGACCGCCACAGGGTCCCCCAGGAAGAGCTGGGAAACACATCTGGCCTGCTGTCACCCCCCCCCCCCCCCCCCCCCGCCCCCACGCGACACAGCCCCCAGATAAGTGGTGGAAAATCGATGGAAGTCACTATCTGGCCAAGAGTTGAGAAGATCAATGCCACTTCTGCGTCTGCGCGCTAAATGAAAGCTAGCGCCAACAGCTGGCTACTTTAGCTCACCACAACAGCCATGTGGGAACAGCGAGCAGATAACAAAAAGCTAAGCAAGCCGGCTGCTGGCGTACGTGTAGACCACCGTGCACACACAAGAGTGACCTTGAGAGTGGCTCACTCCCAGTCTGCTTTAGGAAATGTCAAACTGTCCCTTTACGTCATTGCATTTCACTTCTAGTATGTGCCACATCCCGCTTGATTGCTTCTGTGTTCGGCTCCGTTAAGATTGCTCAACATTTCCAAACACCTCGCCTGACGTAACCCTTTAATAACGTGTCGATCTGAATCACCTTCACTTTTCCAAAAAGAGCAGAGAACCGATGGCCGCAATGTACAGTATAGCTACATGTTTAATATGCACTATAGCCCTGCCAATATTAGTAGGCTACAGAAATACTGCAGCTCTTTTTATTACACACCCAATTCCAAGTCATGATGAAAAATGATTTTAATCTGCATTTCTTTGCATCTCTCAAGGAGCAGCAGGAACAGCGACTAAAGTAATGTGACATGTTATAAAAGAGAGCTCTGCTAATCAACTGCTAGTGGAAGACTACTTCATATTAGCAAGGAAGCTGTGCCTTATTATTCCCCAGTGTTGGCAGTCGGTATTTATTTTATCTTACAATTAATTTTTATACTGCTTAGGCAAACAACCCTATTTGGTATACTGGACAGCTTTAGGAAGGCGAGCAGCCACAGCATGAATATATATATATATATATATATATATATATATATATATATATATATATACAGTATATATACAATAGAAACCAAAAGGGATCAATATCACTATCTCTTGCGCACTCAAAATATTCAAGCATGTTCTAATGCGTCAAGCGGTCTATCTGCAGGTGTGTCCGGCTTTGTGTTTCGTGGAAGTCATCACAGTCAGAGATATCATAATGCACTTTGAAGGGATATCTGTCGCTTTGTTTGTTCTTCTCTCTAATGGTATTGCTTGCTGTGTTTTTTAAACTCAGATATGATTTTCAGGTTTGTACTAAATTGAGCCAGAAAAACTGTTTTCCGCCTTTCTTTTTTCCCAGCTGTTTTAATCATCACAAAGCACACGTGTTCCCATATACCATCCCTGTGTTATTGTTCATGGGCTTCTCTTTCCCCATCTCATATTTTCCTCGCCTCCGTATTCCACCTCTTCCGTTATTGTCTTTTCGCTCCCGCTGCTTAATTTCCGTTCTCTTTCTATCTTTTGTCATTTTACCCGTTCTCCCCAGTTCTGTCTCTCTTTGCCTTTGAAGGCCGGTTCGCTGACAGATGTGTGGAGAGAATAGCTTCTGACAATTCCGGACATACCTCTCATCCGTCATGCTGACCGACCGCCTGCATATCTGTGCTTGAGAGAGGGAGAGAGACACGGTGAGAGAAAACCAAAGAGAAAAAGTGAGCGTATACCAGAGGAAATGACTTTGAAGGGAAAACTTTTTGCATTTTGTGATTGTCTCTCTTGTCATTCGCAATAATCCATTCATTTAGCCAGTTTTTGTTTATTTATGCCCTACTGAGCAGGTGGTGAGCTCTGTTTCTTCTATTCCTTCAAGTGACTAAGTAACAAAGGTAATCTCTTTAAAGGTATATCATTTGCTTTATGTAAAGCAACTCTAATCAATGTTTCCATGTCAAAATGGAATTACTATGTATAAATTGAAAGGAGTCACACATAGAAACCGATCAAAATATCTACAGAGACTGTTTATGTTTTTCAGCTCATTCTTTAGTTTTCATGGCCTTCAAGTGCATCGTTTAATTCAGTCTGGCCGATCTCATCAGCACCCTATTTTCAGTAAACAAGCTCTGCACTACTCTATGAAATACAAATATTGAATACTTTGAATATTAAATGATGTAATGAATTGAATTTCCAAAAATATAGCAAAGAAACACTCAGCCGTGAATGAAATAACATTGTAGGTCAATACGGGTCATTTTTGACCCATGTTGTGCCTTAGAAGGGCTTTGCATAGCTTGCATATCAAAGGGTTAAGAAACAAATCTCAGATTTAAATTCACCCGGACTTTAAGGGATAATTGCAGCGCTGTCTATTCTGCAAAGTGTGAACTATATGTCCATAATAATCAGTCTTTTCTTAGTTGTAATGAGCAAAATAATAGTCAAGTATTAAGTGCTCGGCAGAATCCTGGAATGACTTACAGGCCCTTTGGGACTTTAAGACCTCATTCTGAAACCTTTGTGCCAGCTCGGCTTCATGTTGTGATAAAGCTCACAGTGCAGAGAGTGAAGGTCCACTGGTTCAGTCAGGCTCTCATTACTCTGTAGAGGGCCAGAGGAACTGAGTGGATGAACTGCACCTCCTCTAGGCTGGATAAGAGGGTCAACTACTCTTCCACAGGCGGCCTGTAATCAAAACCCATTTTGCACTCCCACAAAATTACACTGCTTTGCTCTGCCAACCAGTTTGATTCTATTCTGTATGCAAAGATCCAGTGTCGATGTGTGTTCGAGCACACAGCACATGCCTTTCTGGATTCGTGCTGACTCCTTTATCAAGCGTGTAGGTTTGTTTGCCTGATTTCCAGGATCCAATCTTCAAGGTTCGGTTCCCACACTGCTTTCATCAATCAGCTTTGAATCCCGACACGATTATAGATGCGGTCCTCACTTCACCAAAGCTGTGTTCCCATTACGAAGAATGTCAACTAGCATCTCCTCAAACTGAAATTAAACTCTTTTGGAATTGTTTTCAAATGTAATATTTTGCTCGTTTCATTTCATGGTACGTGACACAGAATTGAAATGGAAGGAAAAGCCTCTCCTATTAACCTCATTGTTGACACACACACGTGTTTCTGACATCCGCTGATTGTGCAGTGACGCTCTCCTCGCACATATCCACCTGATTGTGAATCATTTGGCCATTTGTCTCTACTTCTCGCAACCTTTTTTTTTTTTTTTTTACCCAGGCATTTTTTATGTGATGATTTGATCCATTACTGAAATGAATGGGTAATGCGATAGATCAAGCACTACCCTGTGGAGTTGAATGAGACAAATACTAATGCTGCTTCTGCTGTAGATTTAGCCATGCCGCTTTAACCGGGGTGATGTGGAGGCGTGGCCTGCCACCTTACGGATTAGGAACGCTTGAAATACATTTATTAAAGTGGCGCGTTTCCAAATGTAATCCAGAAAAAATATTAGATTTTTCTCACAATATCTACTCGAATAAGAGTAAAAGGTTGCATTAAACTATGAGAAATACTACAGTACAATGTACGAGTAAAATGTAAATCGTGACTACCCGCCTCTGCATTAGACTATCCTGCCACCTGCACATTCTTTCAAGCCCCACGTCGTACACACTGTTTTTTCTCTGAAAGTTCATATGTAATTCTTAAAAGTGTAATACTTTATTCTGCCATGACAGCAGAGGACGGTCTTTATTCCCCATAAGGACTCTGCTATAATATGCTGCAGGAATGCTCTGAATGGTTATTATGTGCGAAAGTACACTCGGGTTATTAGTTTTTTGATCCAGGATTAAAAGGATTAAACTGAATAATAAACTTTAGTTTCTTTCAAGGACTTTAAAGAAATGTTCAGCGACATAGTACAATGTGAAGAATCTGATCCAATATTTTGTTTGTTTGTTCTATTGGTCTATATCTATTCATGACAAGCTTTAAATGCTACTCAATTAATTATATAATGGTATAATCATTATATATTTTGCCATATTAAATGCATTATGTTGTTATTTTTAATTAAAGTGCAAAAAAAGTCCCTCATAGGTAGACACTGAAACCTGATTATTGTTTTTTCGTCTATTTAGTCTTTAGAAGGCAATATTGAATGTATGTCCATTAGCACAGGCTAATTAGAGCATCCTGCTGTGTTTGTGTGTGTGTGTGTGTGTGTGTGTGTGTGTGTGTGTGTGTGCATACTGGTGCCTCTTTGTTCATATGCACCGGTTTGTGTTGTTTGTGTGGGCTGGGATACACCTATTTAAAGCACGTGCTTCTAAGAGCATGTGTGTTTCTCTCCCTTCCTATAATGTGCAGTAAACAGTGTCCTCGGAGATACTGAGCAAATCTTAATACATTATTCATTCCAATCATCATTAAAATATTGCTGATGGTGAAGAAGGGAAGTGAGTACAACACATCCATGTGGCAGTGCTCTTAGGTCAATTCCATCCCATTATCCAAACCTCTTATCCTATTTTAAGGGCGCTGGAGCCAAGCCCAGCTGACTTTGGGTGAAGGCGGGGTTCACCGTGGAGAGGTCGCCAGTCCATCACAGGGCACATCTAGAGACAGACAACCATTCACGCTCACATTCACACCTACGGCCAATTTAGAATCCAATTAACCGGAGCTGCATGTCTTTGGACTGTGGGAGGAAGCCGGAGAACCCGGAGGGAACCCACGCTGACACGGGGAGAACATGCAAACTCCACACAGGAGGGATCCGAACCCGGTCCCTCTTGCTGTGAGGCGACAGTGCTAGCCACCACACCACCGTGCAGCCCACTCTTAGGTCCTGTGAATGGAAATGAATAATAAATGTGCTGAAACAGTTACATCAATAATAGTAATCATCCATAACAACTGTGAGCACATCAACAGACAAATGGAACCCTCATTACTGGTAAGTCATTACTTATTAATACGATGCATTTTGTTGTGAAAGGACATGGTGGATACATAAAGCCAGCCTGCGTGATTGTGCGGTGAATCGTTGACTTTTGCATCACCAGAATTTACATTTTTAACCGTTAACCAACAATATGAATTTTGAGCGAATAATGCTATCAATAATTATTTTCAAAGAATTGCTAGTCCACCTTACAGGTAAACCCACCTGTAAGGTGCCTGAGCTGGAGTTGTTAATAAAAATAATAACTTTGAGGAAACAATAACTTGGCTTGGGTCTTGAGAAGTAGTAGAATGTATTGACCAACAAATAAACTGTACACACACTTCACTATGTCATTCACAGCTGCAACTTTAATGCTGACTTTATACCCATCGTCTCTCGCTCTCTCTCTCTCTCTCTCGACCGGACCCCCGCTTTACAAAACAAACGAGTGGAAACCCTGACAGATAATGTGAGGCAGAAACCCAGCTGACAACCTTCCAGGTCAACTAATTGATGTGGTTGAGACTTACTGGACAAGGGGGCTGCATCACGACAAATCAACGACCATTGTGACCTCTGACTCTCATGGTTACGGGTCGAGACTCAGTTAAACTGTTTTGCGCAGACACTGCAGCTGGCAGTGAATGATGGATTCCACCCGTTTGCTCATCGGTTGCCGTTGCAGCCGGGCGGCTTGTTCGGTACTTCAACCACAGCGCTCCTGGACGCGAGGCACTATGTTGTCAGTTAATGATTGGTTAGTGAAGGTCGGCTATCAGACAGAAAAAAAAAGTCCATTCTATAAACGACATTGACACGATGGTGCATTACAGCTGTGAAATATGATGCAGTTGTGTGACTTATGAGAAAGGCAAAGAATTGCCTAAAGTTCACCTTCTCTCACCATACTTTAATTTAGTTTGAACTTTATCCACGTGCCCGCTGGGTAATATCATCGTATGACTTCCATTTGTGCTTTATTTCTTTCTGGAAAAACCTTTTGTTGCCAAAAGCTATGGCAAAGCCTGCAATGGTACAAAAAGAAAAGAATACATCCATCTCTTTCTTTTTTTTCTCCCTCTTGTTTCTGCTGCTTCCACTCATTGCCACCATTTCTTCCTGACTCAGGAGTTTCAGTACTGGGCACATATGGTGTCTTCTCAAATGGTGTTGGGCAGTGTAGCCAGCAATATTGTCTTTTACAGGAACAACACTAGAATTGGTCAAAATGTAGATAGATAGTAGAAGGAAACAACAACACAGGCATTGGAGTTAAAGGTTGATTTCTCTGTGTAGTTTTTGTTTATTCGGTCAGGATAAAGAATAAACACATTGTTGCCTTTTTGACTACAGGCCCCATTAGCCACACTGACTGAATCAGTTACAAGGGTTATTTATACACTGCTTACTGATTATAAGAAACATTTCAGAATAAGACCTACTAGAGTCGGTTTATCTAAATATAACCAATGAGCCTTCCTCTGCAAAAGTAACACAATCTACACCCTCCCTCTGTTATAAAGTCATTAGCTCGGTTCCGAAAGGTTTTAGAAACGAAATTGGGTCATTACACTCGTTCCAATATGCAACATTGTATCACTTCCAACAGCAAACTAAATACGGACAATAGCACTAATCACGTACTTCAATACAGCCCAGCATGAGTGACTCTCAGAGATGGTAAATCTTTTGTTAAATCTACAGTGAACATGATATATGACCGGTCAGTTTGATTGTGTGCCCGAAGGGACGTGAAATGCTAGTGTGTTTATCCCCAAGGGAGGCGACGCAGTGAATCCCAAGGGAGAAGCAGACAGTGGAAATCTGCCAGGGGTAAGAGAGAATGAAAATCAATGCTAAAAAATAAGGTAAACAACAGTCAAGAAACAAGTCAAGAAACAAGTCAAACGTATATCTGCCTTTTCTTACCTACAACCCTTGATTCACGTAATCACAGTTCAATGTCCCCAATCGTTCCTCTATATACAGCAACTACTGCAAATACCTGAGAGAAATTGAAATGCAAACAATTTGACAGCGATAAAAAGAGTCACTGAGTGAAGTCGCACAGAAGTGAACATGTGACAGGAGGAGTTACACAATGATGCAAGAGTCATTCCCAGAGGAAATCCCTAGCTCTATTTCACTGCTGATGCCTTGTCACTCCAAAGCCACCATCTGTTATTCACTACATGAGTAAATACACGTCTGGAATTTACATGATTTTTGTTGCGTTTCAATGAAATATCATCACAGACAATTTCATAAACTTGTACTTGTTTGATGCCCCTTAAGTAAACACTCTGGTCTCGTCAAAGTAGGACGGCTATTAAATCAAGCTAGTGAGAATTGAAATAGCTTCCCATTATATACTATCACTAAATACAGTATTTTACTTTGGAATCTAGGTTTGTCAGATCTCTTTGTATGATTGTCCAGTTGTTGTTCTGGGTGTAAGAAAAAAAATGATGAAAGAAATGTGTTTCATTCACATTCAGTGAGTATAAAGCATTCATACACCCCTAGTTGGTAATTTACCCACTGAGGCCATGAGAAAACCTTTTCTCATAGAAGCTTTAATTACATGGTGCACAAGCTGCTGGAGGGTACTGGCCCCTTTTTATCCCAATCCAAGCACTGGTCATGGCAAATGGTTCGGTGGTGTCCCATGGGGTGCAAGTGTGTGAATGAGATTAATCTAACACGTAAAATGAAAGCATATCATTTTATTCCAGTCAGTACCCGTTGCCTCCAGTAAATCCGTTCTTTCTCTCCACAGCGTGGTTCGAGGAACCCCGCGGGGACCGAAGATGTCAGCCAGATACACCCAAGATGGAGTAAGCCTTTGTTCTTCACAATAGGCTCCACTTCATCAGGTCCTGGAAGTCTGATTGCCCTCCGGACCATTAAGTGGTGGAAAACAGGGCCAGGTAGCCCTCACCTTGAATTAATTCACCCTACAAGGTCAGCCCGTAGGAGGGTCGATGACTTTGCGTCTTTTAGCAACAAAAAAGTTGCTCGCTAAAAAACTAACTGCTTTGTGCCTATGCGAGCATTATTTATTCAGAATTATTGATGTGAGAAAATGCTCAACAGAAAACAAAATTTATGATTTGTTAATATTTGTCCACAGCTTCGAAGGCTGTGTTACTTGTTGTAGAGCAAAGTACATGTCTTCATGGTGCGAGAGGATCAATATATGTTGCAATATATATATATATATACATATACATAAGTTACTACATTAGCACCACTAGCTTCTGCAATTCAATGCCATAAAGATTGTCTTTAATATGATTTTCTAAAAAAAGTGAAGCGTGTTCCTGTGTTCTACTGTCCATATTCCCAGAAAGATTGGTATCAATAATAGCAGTTGCTATACGGAAAGAAACAGCTCCTAGAAAAGAAACATGGCAGCGTCCGTACTGTCTTCATCTTGCAATATTGAGCTGTGTTTTTGTAGGATTATGTACGGTTTGTGATAATGATTTATAATGAATATTGAAAAAAATGTGTTGCAGTTTGGGTGAAAGCCTTCAAAGCATTTCTGTAGCTACTGTTCTCTGCCTTTGTAAGGCCATATAGGCCTATTAATCATCTATTATGGGGGATTAACTGTACATTTGTGATGTGGTTGGCTTTAATAAATCAAATACATCTGTAGCTTTAGGAACCAAGTTACTTGAAAAGTGCCAACATGTCAACACATCGCTAAAATACAATAATCATAATCTTTATGGTGAAAAATGGTCTAGTGGGTGTTATCGTAGTAATACACAGCTTATTTTAGGTATTTGTCTTGGTAAAAAGAAAGGTCACTTATTTTTTAGTTTGATATTACCTTGATGAGCCTTTGTATCATGCAATTCACTGACATTAAAATATTGTCATTGTTAAGAAATTACTCGTTTGAGCAAAAACAGCAGGCAATTACAGTTAATCATACATTTTATATGAACTTCTTTGTGACGGAAATCAAGTCCAATGTTTTCTGAATTGTTGGAATTTGAAAGAAGAGAACAAAATGAGAGAAACAGGATGAGAGGATGAGAGACACAAACAGTGGAGTTGTTCCAACGAGTCGATTCGTTGCACAAGTCGATGGCAACCTTCTCACATCTCAAAAATAAGAAACATACATGATACCAATGTATCCTTAGGGAATGTTTCACGGTTTGTCAAACTGAGATGTAATTGATTGATGTTTTCTGTGCAATTACAAAGTGAGAAAGACATAGATTAAAGCCTTTCATTGAAGCGTTTTGTTATTGACGTTCAGCATATTCCTTTGAAGTGATACAAATATATTTCATGATCAGAAGGGTGATTAATTTGTTGCTGCCATCGTAAGAATTTCTGGTTAGGGGGAACTGCTGGGATATTAATTGGTGCAGTAGTGGTCCATTACATTTTATTTGTCACACTGTCAATCATTGTGTAAACTGTTGTTCCAACTCCCTTGGGAATAATACTCCGTCAATAGCATGTACTTATATCACCTTTTGCTAAATAATGTGAATAGCTAGCTTGATCCATACATACAATGACAATCGATCTTCTCCTCTAACTCGCTGCAAGAAAGCAAAAAAGCATATTTCCAAAGTGTTGACCAAAAGATCTCGAATAGTTTTTTTTTGCACCTTTTCTTTCATATTTCTGTTTGAAAGAAAACCAGTAAACCAACATTCATATGCCACTCTCCTGCAACTGTAATAGGCCCTGTAGTGTTACGTCTGGTGCCCCACCTCTTCTCTGAGGAGCATCCACTTTGGATAGCAGACATAACTTGCTTCTCTTTTCCCCTTTTCTCCAGCATACTGTATATTCTCTCTCAGCACATAAGTAATCAATTCCTTGACCTTGGTTCAAAGAGAAATTTCTCTTTTTTTCTTCACTCAGAAACAAAAGGGAAGAGAAATTGAGGCGCAACAGAGAAGTGAGATCTTTTCTTCTTACTGCAACTAACCTTCAGGCAATGATGAATGTATAATGTATTGTTCGTTAATGTATTCTATAAAGAACTTCCTTGGTCGAAGAAGAAAAGGTGAGAGGAAAAGGCAATATAGGTGACGGGAAAGTTTTTGTATGGCATCCATTGAAAGTCTGAATGTGAATTGGAATATGTGAGTCATCCCCCAGTAGCTTTACCATAATGCGTTGTCATCCAATATGGAGCCATTAGATGTGGTGTGTTTATGTCCATCTTTTTTGATATGCCAACATTAATTACAGACATCAACTCATTAGTATTCAACTCTGATTCAAGTCTTCCCAATGGTAACTAAGGCCCACCTGTTTCTGTGATGAAGATTGGATTAGGGTCGGGATGGCACTCGGTGAGGAGCAGCAGCGTGAAACCGAACAGACTGTGTTAATCCTGAACGTCCAAACTTATTCAAACGGTCATTTATCACTTTGACTCTCAAACATCAAAGTAGAAAGAACCTGCGAGCATCATAAAGATCAAACATAAGACACTTATCTTTGACTCAGATAGTCATTGTATTAATATATGTGAAAAAGAATGACTGAGTAGAGATGTCGTGTGCTTGCACTCCCTTAATTCAGAACTATGCTTATCTAACAAAAGAAGATGGAAGAGTTATGACTAATGGCAAAAGATGTGTATGTGTGTGTGGCTGTGTGTGCGTATGTGTGTGTGTTTGTGTGTGTTAGGACTGGCACGTAGAGAGACAGTTCTACAACGAAAAGGAAAGGAAAGAAAAAGAGAAAAAAGTCACAATCAAATAACCTTGCTAATGCAAGACTTCGGCATGCAAAATATTCAACAATTTCCCTTCTTTTGAGAAGGAGATGCTATTCTACCACCATGCGTGGGGTGATTATGGGTCAGTGGTTAGCATGCCCGTCTTTCAATCAAGAGGTCGGCAGTTCAATCCCCGCCCTAGTCGATGTGTCCTTGAGCAAGACACTTAACCCTGCATTGCTCCCCGTAGCTGTGTCTACGGTGTATAATGTAAAGTGTCTTTGAGTATCTTGAAAAGCACTATATAAATTAAATGGATTATTATATAAATTAAATGGATTATGCAACATTAGGGATGGTCAGATAGAAAAATTTGAATACTGTTATACAGTTTTTCAGAAGCACCACACCTGAGGACTATAAACTGACCCTTCCACTCTCTCAGTATTTTACAAAATACGGCTCCTTTGTTTTCCATTTGCCGCTAACCCACGGACACAACAGCTCTGGCTTTGGAAGAGATTAGCCGTCACCTGACCACAGTTCCCCTGCCCTTGGCCCCCACGATGGCTTAGCGGAAACGCAGCATAATTTGCCTGGTAATGAAAAGGTCGGCAACTGTAATATTATGCAGGAAGGCAGTCCGCTACACTGGTTATTTGTGCAAACATAACTGAGGTAATCAGGAGAAAAAGTCTGCAGAACAGCAAAAAAAGAGAAAGGGAGAGGGAGGGAGAAGTCCCAGTGGGCCAACACGATTTCACTGATGGATGATTATGTGAAGGGCAGGGAAGTATTCAGGTGGGTCCCACATGTGGAGTGAAGTCTGAGGGCTTTTAATGCCAGTCGTCTCCTTAATCTTACAGTTTACTATACATTATCTAAAAATCTTCTTTTGCTATCAAAAGGTGTGGAATTGTCTCATAGTATATTCAACAAAAATGCAAATTGAACAATGCCAAACATTTAGGCAGTGGCTTTGTGCTTCTCAAGATGAATAAGAAAAACTGTAATGGTCATATGGCCAACATTTCCAAGCTATCCACAATTACAACATTTTGTTGCAATGTCTTCACTTTAAAAGATCTTCAGTTAAACTGGTAAACACATACAGTATGGCAAGGATGGTCACAATCCACACACAGACACACACACTTACCTTTGTCTCCCCACCTTTAATGCAGTGGCTAAAGAAATGGATGGCAGTTGGCCTGAGGTGGGTTTTCCTCATTGTCCTTTTCCCTCAGGCCTGGTTAAACATGATGTATTCCCCTTGTCATGTCGTCTTGTCCCCATGGAATCAATGGACCCATAAATGTACAGTAGCAACCATTCTGCATTCATCCCATATATTATACTGCAAGGCTGCTGCAAATATGTCTCTTGGCAGTAAAACAGATAAAAATGCTTGTTATGTCTTATGTCCGGACTTTTCTCTACTGTAATGTAAAAAATAGAAACATAATCTGACAATGTGTATAGAAAAACTACAATTACCGGTGGTATGCCTCAGCCAACCAGTCAAATCGCATTTATTATCCATGTCTATCCAAATTGTGAAGAAACTCCCTCAAGGCATTCCAGTGTTATCGCCTTCACGGCCATGACTCTTGTCCGCATAGAGGCATAAAACAACCATAATGCCAGCACAACAAAAACACGTTAACATGAATGCTTTTTCCGCTTTGACTCTATTGCATATTAAGTCATATATGGTCACGTCATATCGTAAAACATGAAATGCAACTTTTGGTGAAGACAGGGATGATCAGTTGCTGTACTGAGTTATAAACTGATCATTCTAATGTGCTTTGAGGTGTGTGTGGTTAATCTGTAGCAGCCCGGCGTCATTTACACATGACATAATCAAGGTAAACACAGGAGACGGTTGTGCATAATGACTTCTTGGCTCTGAAACGGCATATCTTCAATCCGAGGCTTCAGGCTTTGCCCTGCTGTATTCAGATTGTTGCAGGGATGTAACACATATGATTGTATCTGCTGGTTCAGAGAATGATTCATAAAAAGTCACATTCAAAAGCATTACTATTAAGTTCTCAGTTTTGATATGTTGATGTTCTTTTTTAATAAAATCATCAAAGTGGAGGTCAAAACAAAGTTCGTAAGCAAATCTTTAAATGTGGTATTATTACGTTTACGGAAGTACAAATGGTGATTAACTTCCTCCTCCTCTGGTTTTTGAGCATAGCTGACAGAAATGTCAATCAATGGAGAAAAAGCAATTTTTATCGGTAAATCCTCCTTCGTTGAATGTAAAAAATATGTTTATATATCTCCTTAGGAGAAACGTTGTTGGAGGAGCTAATGCTCGTTAATCAGAATATCATAATTACAATAGCAATCTATAAACTTGAGTGCGGCAATTCATATTCACCACCAGCTGTGCGCTTTGACACTCAAGGCCACATTTAGCAGTAGTTCAGCATGAAATCTGGTTGAGAGGTCAGCCGCGTTGCATATGGAATGACTTCCGAGCTGACGAAAGTATTTAAATAAGTATTGCTCTTGTAGTTTCTAGTCTATAGGTTTACGATTGAGCGTTAACAGTTGACGCTGAGAACATACTGCCTGGTATTTAGGATGTTATATATGAATGGTTATTCTTAAAATGTACAACTAGATGTATTTAGTTACTAGTTACCAGTACTTGTCGAGTATTCAAATGAAGTTGCAACACTAATTAGATTACATTTGGATTAGCTGAGTAACATAACTTGAGAGGTTCTACAATGCGTGTAATAGTGGGTTTATTTCCTGGACCGCTGTAAGAGTGCCAAAAGTTAGAGAAGCTGCTACAGGGAACATGGAAGCACTTCGTGAAATGGTATAATTCTCAATCATCTATCAGTGGTAGGTCCAGGGTCCGGATACAACAGTTCTGGGTCCGGACCAGCGTCTGACTTGTAGTGACCCGTGCATAAAGTTCACGTTCGCCAGTTGCGTCTTAACTTAGGAACGTTCTTTTATCGCCTGCTCTCTGGACATGGCATCTTCCTGGTCTAAATATGCCTGATTTTAGCTATCTAGTTGATGGGGCCGTGCTGACCTGCGGGTCGGGTCTCTGTACGATTACCGTCAAAACATTTCCTTCAAAAGGCTGGTGAGTTCTTCTGATTCGCTAAACATCTACACGGATGCGGGCCATCCATCGTTTTTGGGGGTTTACTGGCCTCCCTCTTTTCACAGTTGGATTCCATCAGTTGCATTGAGCGGCGGCAGTAGCATCAACTGACGATCAACGTAGCATAATTCAGGGCAAAGTGGTAGAACAGGGGCTGCTCCTGCGGCTACCACCTAGGCATCGCAGTTATAATTCTGCAGAAATTGCGAGCGTGGTCTATCAACTTCCCTCCTACCTCGACCCTGACGTCAACATCATACTGGTAAATCAAAGATCCTTGAAGTCTTACACTATACGGTAAGTCATGCATATAACTGGTGCTGTCAATTTCACGTCTTGGCTGGCATTATTGACCTGTCATAGTAATTTGGTGTACAGCCGTATCTCATTATGGCTAAGGTTCCTGATCTGCACACTAAAACATCAATGTTTTAGCTAAATAAAGTCTCAATGGGCTTGTGGATTAATTCTTTGTGCAAACCAGGGGTGCAGCTGCATCTGCTCCAGGGTGGCACGACGCCTCGGGTTTATGGCCAAACACATCTGCAATACATTGTGGCAGTCTGAGAGGAGAGAGCAGGCAGAGCAAAGCAAATGTTAGGGTGGAGGCTGCAATGATCGATTGGAAGATGGAAGGGAAGAACTCTGCACATTATTATCATTACAAAACTCAAAAAGATACAGTATCGACAACAGCGTCGTCTCACCATGGGACAGTTCACTGTTGATGCTGATTTTCCTTTGAAGGAACTCGGAGGTGATGAACTGTTTGTGTCCATCCAACAATTCAAAGAGCAGCGTGCCAGACCCTGGTGGGGCCGGCCTTGTATTTCCCAATTAAATAAAACTCTGGAGGAGCGTACACAGAGGTTCCTACAAGACACAGACACATTGATGGAGACGGAAAGAAACAAAGGATGAGTGTATGATTCAAATAAAAGTCCGTCCAGAGATCAACAGACGGAGCAGAAGCCAGACGGCGACCAGAGAAGTCTGTGTAGGAGTATGGTATCTTCCTCACAAAGCAGCCACATCCAAAGTCTATGATCCGCACTCGAGGGATACCGGAGTTGGTTTCGAGGAGGACATTTTCTTAATGTCGCGAAGGAAGACTTCATCAGAGAGTATTTTGATGGATGTTTCCACCAGCTGCTTCATGATGTCCTGAGAGAGAGAGAAAGAAAAGTAAATCTAAAAGCTTGAAGGGAGCACCAAACACCGACACAGAAGCATGCTCCACCCAGCTTTAACTTGGCCTGGTCTTCAGCAGTTGAAATCCAAGTATGTCAACAGGTCCATACAGGGGACTGGTCCCTCCATGATCAGGATAACCTCCTGATTCAGATCATACCAATCTATTAATGACACAGCGGCAAATTTCCCCAAAGACGCCAGTCCACTTGCTGCTCTCAACACGAGGATCGCCTCCATGGGGCCAAGTTTGAGCTCCTTTACAAGACCTGGAGGAAACAATATACAGAACTAAATGAGTGTTTGAACAGATGTGGTGGTGTGTCCCTCATCAAGCAAAAAGTAACTAGAAAAGAAAAAAGTTCAACAATATTAACAATCGGTGCTGAGACATCACTCACCGATGGTCGACCCTCCACATCCACTCTGAGGATGCGTTTAATGGCCACCTACAGGACAGAATCAGCAGTACTTTGGTTAGTGCACGGAGCAATCAGTGTGTGATGTGAGAATACAAACGTAATACTTACTGTTAAATTATCAGTTTTTCTTTCTCCAGCACACACTGATCCAAAGCCCCCTTCCCTGAGCATTTCAAGCTGCAGGTATGCATCCTCAAATTTGGCTACACACACACAAATACAAAATCTGTGAGGAACGTCTGACCTTAACCTCTGTTGAAACTAAAGCTAGACACTATGGTTGAAATCAGAGCTTTTTAACCTGCAGGTTATTCAAACTGTCCCTTCTATATTACAGCCCACAAAGTTTTTAATGTGTAAATCTAAAAGGAATATGTTCCTGTTTTGGGAACTACAATTCCTTGCTTTTCTGCTGAAAGGCAAATATCAAAACCACTCTTGTGTCTGTGCGATAAATATGAAGCCAGCACCATTAGCACATTAGCTTAGTTCCTGACTGTAAGCATTGGGGGAAAAAGGGGGGGAAATACAATCAAAACACAAGATAAAAGGACTTAATAAGAGGCATATGCCTCTCTTCACTTCCTATTATTGGAGGCACCGCCAGTTATTTAAATTATCAGAATACGAGAGTAACGGTTGTAAGAATCATTATATTAATTTATAAGAACAGGTCCCGTTGTAAAATAATGCAAAGAGGGATCAAAATGGTGAAATGAAGACGAAAAAACAAACATGAGGACTTAGGGTTGTATTGCAAAAAAAACACACAATGATCTGTTCTCTAAATTATTATGCAGTTCAGTGATGAAGATGTTGATTATGTGCTGAAAGATGAGGACTGGTTTGTATGAAACACAATGTATAGCAAAAATGCATATTTCTGAGAGACCTGACTTTTATAAGAATATTGCATTTGTATCTCCCTGTGTGTTTTGTTATTGGTAAAAAAAATAATGACACTATTGAAAAACAATAACTATACTCTGAAACAAAAAAATACATTCAAAATGTTTTTTTGTTGCTTCTGTACTTTAGAGCTATGCACACCAAATCGCCAAACTGTCAAGTAGTTAGAGTGAATAGGAATGAAATACCTAAACCTGAATGACACAATAGGTTCAACCGTGAGATGGATGTCCTCAACGCATGTAATATTAAAGACTCCCTCTCTGTATCCTGTCAGTGTGTGAAGTGGTGGACTTTTTCTAGCTAGATGAAAAGATTAAAAGTAATACACCTGTGTCTGTCTTTACTGCTACAGTGAGTGGAGAGCCTCTCTCTTTCAGAGGTCCAGAGGATACTTACAGAGGAAAACCCCTCAGGTTATGCATTTGTACAGGTGGACTATCACCGATGTAGTCCAGCCAATGTCTGTGTTTCCTCACTGCTCCAAACAAGCATCATCTTTAAGCGGAGAGCAGTCCAGACATGTCCCTAAAGATCATGTCCCTAACCCTGGACACTGACAGTCAACGAGAATATTACTTTGGAAGAAAGAAATGACTGAGACTCAAATGTAAAGGATCCAGCCAATCGACGTGAGTTTGACATGATGCTTATTTATTTACACAAATGTCAGACCCCAGGACAAGGGTTAGGGTTGGGAAGACATATTACCTGGCTTAACGGGAATCTTCCAGTTTTCTATAAATATAAATGACAATTTCTCATTTCCCGGAAGAACTTTACCCGGTCTAGAGTGATGCAGTAGTTCCCGACTATGCGACCCGACTCTGCCTGTCCTGCGGGCTGAAAGTGACCCTTACTATTCTGTTCAAACCTAAATCCTCTGAATTTAGCAGTGTTAACTACTTGGATTGTTTAATCTACAACAATGCATCATAATCATCTTTAAGGTCATTGTTTGTCAATATGCTGTCCTGTGCTAACCACCTCTAATATGTCAACTTTCTATAAGCTCAGAAGAAAAGCCCAGTTTTCAGATTTGGGACAAAGCATTTTTCTGGGTGATATAGCAGTTTTCTTTTAAAATTGTTTTTCTTTTTGGAAGTAGTAGGATTTTTCTCATCCTGGAAAGGAACACATAACAGTTTGGGTGACGGTGGCTCAGCGACTGTGGCTCAGTAGTGAGCCTAATAACACACAGTTTGACTAGAAAACTCAAATTAATTGCAACTGAAATCATGACTGAACACCACTTGTGTTTCAACAATCTAGTTTTGCTCTCTTTCCCTGTCATGATACAGGTTATTGTGTAATTTTGCCAGTAATGAACACCAGGGCACTTTATAACCAGCTGTGATTGGGGAGCATTTGCTGCAAGCATTCAATTGAGAGCTGGGCTGAAATACAAGTAATGCAAGTTTCACTGTGTCCAGTTTGCGGCTGCCATTAATTTGCACAGAAGCTTGACATGATGTACAATATATCCTTTTATATGTCTGTATTTAAGTTTAGCTTTGCATGGAGCCTGAAAGCAGGGGCGTAACAGCTAATCTGGACCCATATCCAATAGTTTAAAAAACACCTAAAAGAACTGTTAAACTAAAGCTCACAAATCAAAATATTATATACTTCCTTTAATGCCACAACAAGTGAAAACGTCATCACTGTGAGGTTGCCAGACAATCAGTGAAGCACCTTGCCAAAAATAGTCTTTGACATAACCCCCCTGAAAAACGAAGCTAACTCTCCCCCTGGATGGAGCCATAGATTTAATACAGAAATGAGAGTCCCGATGATTTTCTAATCTTGCACTCTGCAAGAAAAGGTGCTTTTTCAAAAAGCCAAACATTTGTACAAGCTCTCCTTTTGATATTTCTCCATACTTTTACGCTATGGTACGGATGCAAGATAGGGATAGCGTCTGTGAAAAGAACACGGATACATGCTCTGCCTCAGCCTACTGACTGATGTCTCAGATGTTTGAAATGGAGCAGACGGTGAACACGGCCAGGCTCCCCGGGGTTCGGCAGATTGGTCCAAGCTGAAGGATCAGATAGCCATGTGCTGGATCAGCCTCTCTTCCAACAAAGAGCAAACTGTCTGAGGACGAGTCAGGCTTCTCCAAATAGTCGGTCATCGGGGGGCACATCAAAGGGACTTCTGAGACTTCATTAGACTGAATATTCTCTCCATGCAAACACACAGCTGACCAAAACACAACAGGTTAGCAGGGCCTGTATTTGAAAAGCATTTGCAATTCAAATCGATGTCTTGCATGTTCACTCAATTTAATGAGGTCCACATTTGTTGGAGTAGTTTAGTTTGTGAACTGTTGCGTGAGCTGCCAGGCCAGCAGACTCAGGTTTCTTATCCTATATGATATGTCTAATAGCACAACTTGACCTCTGGACTGCAAGGTTAGCTGTTACTTAAGAATAGGATTGCTGATACACTTCCGTCTTTGAACTGCTGGCAGGGCTGAATGGATCAGCCTGTGCAACCAATGCAGAATTTTGTGGTCAGTGCACAGTGTAAGTTAGGAGTATATACATAATAGTATTGATGAGAATGCATGTGTTTAGAGCAGGTGTGAAGATGTGACAGCAGACATTGATGTTGATCTTTTTGGTTGTGTGTAGGGATATAACACTTCATAACACTTTCCCACTTAAAACATGATTTTGATTTATTACACTTGGGTTTTATTTTGGGAATTTGTCCATGGTTCTTATAGGTAATGATAAAATAGTTTATTAATCGAATCTGGGATTGTCATTTTAGACAAATCAGATGGGGCAACATAATATACTAGCAGTCAGATGATCATAAAGTTGTGAAATGAATTCAAGATACACTTACTGGTTTGTTCTGGAACGTTTTACCTTTTGATAAGGGGTCTTTTAAATGTGTCCCCAGTACTTGTATACTATATTATACATGCTGACTCAAAACTTGAGCTTAACAGTTCATTCTCAAAACAACAGTTGGCAAAACTATTTTCCCTAAATGTAAACTGAGTCTAATTCAATATCTAGCTTTATTCATCTTCATTGTAGCCAACATGGATGAGAAATCCTTAAAAAAAAAGCTCAGAAAACGAAACATTTGATCATCTACAGTTCCATGAAAACTGAGCACTCCCTTAGCTGATGAAGACCGTTTGTTGAATCAATAGCTCAAGATAGGCAACTACGTGGACCTTGACCTTTAAGTGTCAATAGTAAACATACATCACGATTTAGGGACTGCTTCATCATTCCCGACCTATTAGCCTTCATTGTAGCGATGTTGGCGAGTACCCAGATCTCAGCAATTAGTTCACAATACTACAATAAATCACCCACATTGTATTAAACCTGAATTATCGTTTAACCCCAATAACCCTATTTTCCTGCAGTCATCAAGCTACTTTCTGCATTGGTAGTCACTGACAACACCATTTGTTAGGATCCCTGTCTGATGTTAGTGTTGGCTCCCCTCTTTGTTCCCCTCCTGTCCGGTTTGTTGTTATGTGCTTAATGTTTTGCTTTTGTCAGTCTTCAGTCTCCACCTCCGGTTTCCGCCCACTACCACGCCCCTCTCCTTTGGCTCAGCTGGGGCTCGTTGCCCTAAGTGCTGCCAGCTGTTTTAAGGACCATGGCATTCCCTGGCGGGTTGTCAGGTCACTCCGGTCACCAGTCTGGGTCCTTACTGCATGTTGGGAATCACCAGGTCTCTACCGATCCCGTTGGTAGCAAGGACTAGAGTTCGGTTGAGTTGCCCTCTCGGCTCCAGCGAGGGAACACTCGCTTCTGATCAGCTGGACTACTCTGATCATTGTTTTGTTTGTTTTATTCTTTGCTGTTTTTTCCTTCCCGATCCGTTAGGGAAATAAAGATCCTCATTTTGAATCTTAAAGTCTGCTGCGTGAGCGTGCGTTTGGGTCCTCCACACCATACAACCCTAACACCATTGGGGATCGCTACATTGGATTCTGTGACAAATGAAAGGATGAGTTGATGTTGGAAACCCCACATGTACCCAGATGGCCTTTTTGTATCTGTGAGCTATTTTAGTGGCTGAAACTATAAACAATTTCATGCCATCTGCTTTGTGATGTATTTGGTTCCATCTGTTTAATCAAGCATCTCTAGAAGCTTGTTCATGGTCTGCACGAAGGGTGAGAAATGATAATCAGCCATAACATCACACATGTGTAAATCCAAATATTTACTGTATTTTTTATTAAATGTTATCTAAACAGCCAACATTCTCTCTCTCTCTCTCTCTCTCTCTCTCTATATATATATATATATATATATATATATAACCGTAGAGCAACCCTGTCTTCTAAAATGTGCATTTATTTAGTACTAAATTACATTGTGCAAACAAAAGTAATCCTTATCTGGATTTTGTTAAGTTACATTTATTTTGAATGAATGAAACTTTTTATGTACCACCGGAGTCCCAGAGAAGTGGTCAGGGAAGAAGGTGGGACTGTCATCTGCTTCTAACCTTAAACAATAGCTGTCATTGCTTCAAAATAATCATACAAAGCGTATAATGCTGGTGTTACTACAAGCTGATATTGTATCGTAAAATCGGATATTTTTGAGAAAAACTAAAACATTGGATTACTTGTGACACTGGCCTTTAAATACTGCAAAAATAGTCATGACTGATTCAATGTTTTGATATCAGGCATTGTACAGCATTTTGACCTGTGGCTCATATATAAAAAACAATGGCATTGCTTTAAACTCTTCTCTCTCTACTCTTGTATCTGGTAAGACCAATAGTGTCCATCCCTTTATAAATAAATAGTGGTATTAAGTTATCTACTTTCCCAATCACAAGGATCTGCAATTACTGCATCAATGATTCAGGTTCACAAGAACATTAATTATTATTATTATTATTATTTTATATATGACTGCTATTCTACTTTAGTTAACCCTTGTTGCTTTACCACAGTAATTCAGTTTGAAGTTTTCCCTGTCGGCTGCAGCAGTCTTGGGTTGTTTTCTATTTATCTTTTCACCTGAATGTGTCTGTGTAAAACACGCCCGAGTGCTCCTCTCTTTGCCTGTCCCACAGATGATCCAACCAAACCCATTCACAACACTGTGACGCAATCTTGCACACACACGCATGTTACGGACTGGATGGCTAGATATCCAATACACGTACACACGCACACACGCACACACACACACACACACACACACACACACACACACACACACACACAGGTGGCTGGCTAACAAGACAGTTTGACATGTACGAGCAGGTTTTGCTAACCAAAGGGGGTTTCTAACTGACGTTAGGAGAAATCCCACAGTCATTTAACTCTCGGCCTGGCTGTTTTCACACCAGCTCTCTGTAGACTGCTTAACACAAGCTGGGATGTCAGAAGGGAGAGAGGAGAAAGAAAAAAATACCTCTGACTATTGTATGTGTATGGGTCTGTATGCACGTGTATAATATGTCTGCAGAATCTGTCTGTGTATGTGTGTGGAGTGTGCCTCTAATGAGCTGTGTGGCTGATGGTAAAGAGAAGCCTTAAGCATTAAAAGTCCCTGTGTGTTTCTCTGTGTGTCTGTTTGTGAGGGTAAGAATTAGAAATAGGAAAATGAAAACAACAATCGATAAACAAAAGATTTGTCCATAAATTATAGAAATAATCATTTCAAAAAAGGGGAAAATACCATACAATTGTGCAGTGAGAATTATTGTATCCAGTTCTTCATGCTCTTCTTTTAGTTGCCCTTTTTTTTCTTCTTTTACTCACAAATTGCATCATAAATTCGCAAAGTTAACTATTCTTAATTCGTTTGGTACAGGAACACACACACATTTGCTGGACATGTAGGAATTGAAGCATCTCTAATATCAATGTCTAAAAGTAACAGTGGAGTAGTAGTTTGGTGTGTTGACCTATGCATTTTTAATTAAGCAGCATTTTTTTTTACTGTCAATACTAAACCTGTTGGTGGAAACAGTTATCCTTCTCTTTGTGGGTTTTAGTCCTCTTAAGTTCTCTCTAGCTCTAGTCCACAAGGCAAATGAAGTAAATACGGGAACTATTTTGTCTGTTAACAAGGGAGTAGTTTCTCCATTGGCGCTGGTTAATAGCTTTTTTAGCTTTGCTACACATTCATCACAATAATCTGCAGACCTGAGCAATATTTTGGATTCTACATTGCATACACATTTGTTTCTTTGTCTGCTGGTGCGTATGCACTGGTGTTTGTATTTTTGGTGCATGATGGTGTGTGCAGGTGCACGTGTCAGTTGTCCTGTCCGACTTAATTTTCGCGGCTACGTGCCCTACGTGCCCGGATACATTACACAGCAGTCAAGCGGTCTTGACTGGCCAAAGTCAAGGTGACAAGAGTTAGTCTGCGTGTCTGCCGGCATGTTATGTGTATTTCATTCTGTGTGTGTGCGCATGAATTATAACAGAAAGATTGCTAAACGGTTGACAATTTTTGGAGAAAAGAGCGAAGCTCAGCTATCTGACAAGTCTAATTGATGTATTGTTAAGATCTGTCATTGCGCTGTGTTAACTAAATTGCTTGGCAAATTATGTGATTTAGATTCATGGAAATTTCAGGCAGTTTTATAAAGGGAAATAAATAATAATAGAGGGCAATTCCTATACAAAAATGAGGTGAACAAAGAGAAAAAACATGGAGAGAAATATAGATGTACATAAACAGAAAACAGATCAATGGATACAACAAGACAATAAAGAATAAGACAATGGAGTGAAAAGAACAAAAAAGCAAACTCTACAAAAGGAAAATGTACAGAAAGAAAACATAAACATTAATCTTTAGCAAAGTAACCAGCCAGTAGAAACAGGAGAATCAACAGCTAAATACTTTTTCATAGAAACGGAAGACCGGGGGAAAGGACGGATACATTTGAAAAATCAATGTCATGCTCTTAATACAATTTGTGTATGCTCGTCTGCCTTTTGCCGCAAGCTCAGTAATACACTTACCCTCATTTGTCTTTTTTTACGCGGTAATGAGAACAGTATTTAGCATGATCTCACTCGCTCATGCTACCGATTTGACCACTGTCGGGGTTTGTCAGTAATTGTGATTTTCCGATGGGAAATTAACCAAAACTGAGCAGGGAGGGGGGAAGAAATGGGATTGTGGAAGGAAAAGAAGGAATGAGGAAAGACAGGAGGGTGAGAAAAATTATTATTTGAAAGAAGCAAGGAAAATGAAAGAGTAAAACAAATTGAAGAATACATGGCAAAAGACAGATTCCCTTGGTACCCTAAGGTAAAGTTAAAGTCAGCATTCTAAGGAGTCAACAATATATTTAAAATAATTAGTTAAAAAATAACAATATATTGTTGTTTTGAGTTGACACTGGAAAAAATATACATAATGCTCAAGGAAAAATAAGCACAACTGATTAAACTCTCAAAATCTGCTTTGTAAAATCATACAGCTCCAGGTATCCACATACAGCCACCATACGTTTGTCTTCCTTGTTTGCTCAGCAATGCAAAAGCAGCACGCCAAACATGCTCGGTCTGATTGGGGCTTAAAACCTGACATGGATGTCAGGTGGCATTATTATAGAGCGAGAATGTCTATGTCAGGTGGATGGATGGACTAACAAAACATTGGATTTTAACACATCGCTGTTTGCTTTGTTTAATACCTATAGTCAGCATTGTTGTTTTTTTAGCATAACTATAATCCTTCCATAACCTTTATCACATTTGTATCGCATCCATTATAAGAACCTTATTAATTTTAACCAAAACCACATTTACCTAAAATTAACAAAGTACCTATTTAATTGAATAAACTACCTGTTTAATCAATAAAGTAGTTCCAGCCGTCAAATAAATGTAGTTGAGAAACATACAATATTTCCCTCTGAAATGTAACAGTAGAATCATGATGTAGAATGATATAAATACTCAAGTAATGTACAAATAAGTACACTCCCTTCTTAAGTACTTGAATAAACATACTTAGTTACATTCCACTAGCTGCTTACACTCTACTGAGCAATATATTAATATACTAAACTTGAAAAAAAACAAAAACAGACAGACAATTCCTGACACTTTCAGGAAGAGAGATACTTCAAAGACGAAGAGGCCACACACACACCTGATGCCGAGAAGGCCGTGGGGCATGAACACATTTTGGCACCAGGAAAACAGGAAGAAATGAAAATGGTGTCAAGGCTGCATGACACTGACACATATAAATACTCAGGGCAAAACATCCTCTCAACAAGGATAAATAAAGGATCTCTCTAGACATCGACTCAACCCATGAACCCAGATCACCATGACCAATTTAGATGGAACAAGAGTTTGAGCGTTTGGGGTGTTACGTAAGCAAACGCAGCACCAGAATATGTTTTTCAGTCCTTCTTGTGAAGTTGATAGCATTTTAGTTTTGTGTGAAAAATAAATGTCACAATGGCAATTTTCGGAAACAGTATATCAGTTCCAGAAATTACAATTTTTCCGACGTTTCTTGCCATCGTGATGACATAAAGATGTCAGGACAGAAGGCCTTGAATGTCAGCTAACAAAAAACTGGTACTGTGGTGTGTGAAATTATAGACCAGATCAGTTGTCAAACAATAACACATTTAAAATGTTTCCAAGATTATTTCCTGTTGCAGTGCAACACATCTTTAAAAAGAAGGAAGGGCCATTACGTCACTGAACTCACATTGGCGCTAGCGTTAGCCAATGGTCTCGAAAACGAGGCATAATTAGTGTCACAACAATGTAATAATGAACGCTTGTTCTTTAACGTATTCTTTGTTACAGTGCATGTTAATGACAGAAGTGGACAGGCAGTAAACATGAACCTTGTCGAAACAGTCTATAGTTAAGGTGTTCAAGCATTAATGACAGCTTCTAATCTATGCCGATAATGTTTACAAATGTACACAGAAAGAGCCCAGAGACAAAGAGTGAAGGAAAGCCCAATTCTTCAACCTGAACGATCCAGTCACCCCACCGCAGAAACAACTTAGCAATTGTAAGAGCATTCCTCCTGGAACCAGATCACACAAACACACACTGTAGCCACCCGGGACAAGATTCAGAACTAAAAACAGGAGACTCAGAGACAGTAGTAGTGTAACAAAAAGTGTTCTTTAATAAATAGGATAGGGTTAAGGGGGATGGGGTCAAACTTCAACAAAAGATTCCTCCCGGTCGGGGTCTTTGGCCTTTTCGGTCTCACGCCTGGTGTGAGCCGGTTCCTTGGTCCTGGTGAGTGCACTTGGTTACCTCCTGTCCGATGCAGCTCCTCTCCAGCGGTCCAGGAGATCCTCATCATCTCCTGTTCAGTTTGTCTGCCCTGCTGCTTCCCAGCTCCGAGAAGACATGCTTCCTCTAATCACGTGATGGGCTGCAGGTGTGACCAATGCCATGTGCTGATTGGCTGCAGCACCTGCACTAGGAAGTACACTGTCTGCTTCGCTTTTCCCCCTGGTTTGCCACAACACACACACACACACACACACATTAGCACTATTTGCCCCTTGACTCAGCATTTCTTCACTAACAGAGAGGCAGAGAGACGAATGCTCACAACAAAAGCCTGTTATTGATTCGACTCCTGCTGAATCAAATGCATAAAGCGGGCAGAGAAAGACAATTTGTAAAACAAACAATGATTTTCCAGTTAGTCTTAAAAACTCACACAAAAATCAGATTGAACCACACAATTTCTTGCAAACACTGGTCAATTATATTGAATACTCATATGCACCTTATTGCTATTCTTTGATAATTAGGAATGCTGTCACATTAGTGTGTAGGGTGATCGATTGATAGATTGCTGCATAGTTTCAGTTGATCAGTAGATGGCTTGTAAAATAATGCCAAATGCTTACAAAATCACAACAGTAAGTGGTTTGAGAGCCAACATGCTTTTTGTTGGATGTCTGGGTGTTCTACAAACACTTATTTTCTTTTAAATGAGAATTAATGAAAATTAAATGCCACATAACTGCAAAATATGTTTGTCGTTTAAACTAATCCTATGTTAGACACGGAATTACTATTAACTATAGAAAAGCAACACAATGAGAAATCACATAAACACAGGGACCACAAAATATAACAAAGAACTACAGGGATTGGAGTGCTCTGACTGATGGTCAGAAAAGCTGAACAATTGAGTTCAAGTAGTGGGAATGTCCACTAATGTGAGCAGAAAGCCTTTGATGAAGTTAAAAAAAACATTTTATGACCTCGCATAACTTGAATTATTATAGTATTGTTCATGTCAAATACATTCAAAGGTTGTTATGACTTACAGATCTAAAGCTTGATCGATAGCACTCTCCTATTTGTTTATTTAAGGCTATAGCAATTGTATATCTTGTTTATTTAGTTGTAATTTTTTTGGACAGAGCTAGGCTAGCTGTTACTAGTTTTGATGCAAAGAGCTAACTCAAGCCTTATACAGCCATATGTCACTTAATCCCTTTTATCATATAACTCTGAGCGAGAAAGTCAATAAATAAATATCACAAATAAAGCAAACATTCCCTAAAATGTCCTGCTTTTTTATTTAAACTAGAACTCAATGCATGCTAGCCATTACTTATTAACAGGTTAGCACTTAGCATTCACACAGCCATTTGTCACTTTACCAGACAGACACGCATTCAAGCACACAAACTAACTCGTATAGATATCCAGCTTGCAAGCCCACTGTTCATTAATTCAGTCAACTAGACATCGAGCCAGCTAGTCAGTCACACGGGCAGCAGCTCAATCACCCAGATGAGTGCCAGCTAGTCTGTCAACCACGAAGCAGCCCACGTCATTTGGTGGTGAGCCAGGCTTCCAGTCAGCCATCCAGCCAAGAATTATAAAAAGTCACCCAAATATTTTGGCGGGCCAAACATTTCTACTGGATACCAACGAAGGAGGAGAGCGAGCAACAGTCTTGAGGTAAAGCAAGACAGGAGGTGAGAAAACAGAAATGCAGATATAGATAAACAGAGAGGAAAACAAATTATAAACATGCCAGAATACAGTCCACATTCAGCAGCAGAGCCAGCAGATGGTATAGTATTAAACTGCATTTGTTCAATAATGGTTCGGATACAAGAAATTAATATGTCAATGAGAGTGTGTGCGTGTATGTGCATAGGTGTGGTAAGGCATGTGTGGTCCATATATGCAAAATCCCTATAATAATGACTTTCATTGAGTGAATGTTTGAAACAAAATGGATGAGAAAAAGTGACGATTTGAAAACAGACCGGAAAGCTAATAGAGTAATAAACATTATAGTCATATTTCACATTAAAAATGGAACCGAATTAGCAATAATGTGGCTATCATGGTCAGGGACAATAGATGACACAAGATGGCCATTGTTTTATGAGGCACAATGCTGCCAAAAGCACTGTATCATTATTACACACAATGCCAATACACCCATCT
Organism: Cyclopterus lumpus; assembly: GCF_009769545.1. Taxonomy (NCBI): domain Eukaryota; kingdom Metazoa; phylum Chordata; class Actinopteri; order Perciformes; family Cyclopteridae; genus Cyclopterus; species Cyclopterus lumpus. Next base: position 9,161,132 of record NC_046988.1, read on the forward strand.
GCACACACAAGAGAATACTGTAGAGACTGACAAAAATGATAACCACACACACACTCGCACGCATGCATGCCCGTATGGATATAAAACCTTTGGAATATTAATTTGCTGCCTCGTGATAAGAGATGAAGCCTTTTAGATGGTTAGTTGAAAGCCCATTGTACCAGCAGTACCACCGGGGAGAGGACTTTTGTCTCATAATAAATGATGCCACAAATGTGAATGTGCGTGTCTGTGTACTGATCAAATTAGAAAACTGAATAAATCATGAAAAAGAATATTTTGACAGTTTGATATGGCAACCCGGGGAGCAAGTATAGAGGTGAAATGGTATAGATTAGAATATTTGGCAAGGAATATAAACGCAAAAATAACAGGCAAAGCAGAAGGCCCAGCAAATTTGTGATCATAAAACAGCCCTCTGGGGAAACCCCTTACATGCCTTTAACTCATTCCAGTTTTCTTCTTCTGAAGACATCAATATGCAAGTATCCTGCTTTATTAATTCATCGCAAACATTCTGTGCCAATGCTGTGTGACACTGATACAATATAGCACAGTAAATTACCATGAACATCCTCTTTCTTTATCCCCTAACTAAATAGTTTTAGTGTGTATATATATTACCTCTGACAAGTATAAAGTAGCATATAATTGATAAGAAGTACCTCAAATGTGCACTTTGTTTTGTTACACTGGATGTTCAGGTTCTCTCTTTAAGCCACAGTCGATATTACTGGGGCTGTTGAGTCTAAAACTGGATACTTATGCAAGTAGTCATATTTATCAACTAGCTGGCTAATAGTCAACAGATATTACTAATTTCATATTGAAGCATTAGTTCGGCTGACAACCAGTTGCAGCTTCCACTAAGTGAATCGGACTGCTTAGTTGGACACGTTGCCTCCAGCGGATGTTGTGCTATACTTGCTGAGCAGCTCTGCCACCAGAAACTACTTCAACCGAGGTTTCCGTGGTTTATTGTGCACGCTGCTGCTGACCTGCCTGACCTGCACAGATCTCACCTTCAGGAGCCGAGTCTTTGTCAGGAATCCAAGCAGAGCATCATTTCCCACCATTGTTTAGACTGGTATACACAGGACCGCTATGCTGGATGACATGTTGTCTTCCTATGGAGAAAGAATAACTGTCAAGCAGCCAGTAGGTACAAAGTTTTCTTAAAAAAAAAAAAATACTGGAAACTTAAATGTCTTTCAACACAGTACAAGCATCTTGTAGACAACCAGTGCCTACCATTGCCCAAAAGCATGCTACATTTGAACTAATACATATGTTTCCATCCTATTTAGAACAAATTGTCGTGTCGGTTTCTTTTTTTGGGTCAAATTGATCATTTTGTTATTAACAGTTAAGGCAATTGGCAGGAATTGTTTTTTTGAAAAAAATCCTCCACGGGTGTGTTCACATGAAGCCAGAACAAAAACAAGGTCTGAAGTATTTTATTTGTAAAATGGGGACCAATGTGGAAATGTGAGCAATCTCTGAATCTGACTTAAAAGTTATCATCCACAGGATATTGAGCACTTATTCCCCAGTATCATTTCATTTGATACAAATGAGTAGATTTGTTGAAACAATGCGGAAGGCAAAGAGTTCATTGACACTCACCTGAAGAATAATCACATAGTAAATACACTACCCACTTATTGGAGTGGCAGCAGGTGCAGCAGAGGTCCACTAGGGTTGGGGTTGTGACAGTTTGACAGGCAGCCCAGAGAGACAGGACAACTAAACATCTGTTCACACTAGATATCAACTTCTTCTGTCTTGTGTTTACCCCACAAGAGGAGTGTAAGGCCTATGGTGAACATCTGTGTCATGAAGGCGAGCCCCCATGGAGAGCAACAGCCTTTTAAAGCATTCACTTTTTTTTCATTTTGTGAAATGAACTAATAGCCTAATCCAAAGGCTGAGAGATGGCGTTAAAGGAAACGCTACAGCGCATGCTCTATTGGCCAATGGTGTGGAAAATTCGTTGAAAGATCCAGGAGAAAGAATCCGAATTTTATACTTGTTTTGCTTCATGCGCCGAACAGCAAGCTTCATAGAAATGACTGTTATGCCACATCTGAAGCTGTATCCAGTTCTCTTTATACATCCATGCGTGAAGGAGGTGATTCATTTTAGAATGGGAAGAATAATCAATTTTCTTTCATATTTGTTGTTATTAAACATATCATTTGCACAAGGCTTTGGGGCAAATTGTGCATTTTGATCATTTGCCTAATATTTTGTGTCACTTTGGCATTGGTCTTTGGGTTGGTTGCTCGAGGGAATTGAGAGAGCAGGCTGGTTGAATGCATGGCTGGGGGCCGTAAAGTCATAGTAGGAGAGAGTCATGGGATTTGGATTAAAAAGAAGCAGCATTTAGCTAAATATGTTTACAGCTAGACATATCAATGGTGGCAAAAAAAAAAAACAGGGCCATGATGATGCCCTTCTCCTTCTGACAAATATCCTGCTGCCCACACCTCCTTCTCCAACAGTCATTTCTAAACAACTTAAAATCACATAATGGAAATCAAATCAAGGGAAATTTATTGGTAGCCTTTGATCCCTGGCATGTCTAACATCTCATGCAATTCAATGGGAGCACCGTGTTATTTGCTGTAACGGCAACAATACATTCTGAAGTGTCTTGATGTGGAGAAATAATGGTCAAATCTAGGGCAAAAAGTCTGTTATGTTCAATGGAGAAAACACCTCTCAGGTTAATGGTGGATTACTGCATAATGTATTAGTTCAACATTTTAAGTCAAAATTCCAATAGCTGCTTTGAAAGAAAAAAGTCAGTACGTGTCCTGCTGATTAATGTTGACTCCTGTTGTTTTTTACAGAAGATGTTTAGTGTTAGTCACGGCAGACATTCGTCAAACTAAAAGTCTGCAGCACCATTAAGCATTTTTTCTGGTTCTGGTTTCATGTAAACAGAAAAAGAGATTTAGAGTGCCTCTCTATTGTGTATGGAAGCCAAGATCATAAGCATGTGGGATTATGATGATGTGAAGAAGAGCAAGAGAGAGAATTAATGGAAGATAATGTTATAGAGGTTTTCTTTTATTCATCCTCATGTTATATTATTTCTACATTCTTGACGACTTGCCAGGGTCTCGGGCTCTTTGATAATTGTGTCCACCTTCCCCACAGGGCCAATTCTAAAGGGCTTTCATTCAGCAATAACAGCATATTCTTATCTAGGGAGTACAGACTCTCATATGCACATTACACACACAAACCCACACACATGCACACACACACACATGCACGCACACTGACACAGACACACAATTGGTTCATATTGCATTATGCCATGGCCTCCACATTGCTCACATTCTCACATGCACATTTTCACAGACACACTAACAGCAATGAAAACACTGAAGCTCCCACGCATATATAGTATATAGGTTCATGTTTGATGACACACGAGCTTATAAATCCCAAAGATCAAACTAAGTATCCCAGATCATTTTGCATCTCCAAAGCAACAACTAAGCATACGAGAGGTGTCACTTGGATGCAGAGCTGTCAGTCATGTTTTGTTTTGCTGTTGTTGTGTCTTTGTGGAAGCAAATGAAAGAGGGCTACAGGTTTTGAACCAGCGTGGGTATTTATTACCATAAATAATAAAAAGATATCATGGATGCAAATTACAGGTTTCGTTTTTACTTAATCTCTCAAAAAGAAAAATACAAAAACACACTTTTAAATTAAAATTGTCTTTGTTAAATATGACAGTAGCTTAACCGTCACTTTGGCAAACAAATATCTTTTATCACAATCCGTCGGAATGACAAGCAGCGAATGGTAAAGAATACATGGGACACATGAAGTGCATGCATTCAGCTTTTAAAGAGCGTAAATTAATGTATTGTAAGCCTGATGAGCGCTTTCACTTCACAAGTGTATATTGGAAAATTAAAATGGGCTGGTCAAGTGCCTCTAAATGTGGAATAGAAGCTAGTATAATGTGAGTTATTCATATATCATTATTGTACACTTGACCTCAGGCTTGAGGGAGAGTGTCTGACTAAGTGAGTATGGGACAGTATTTGTTTGTAAAATGAACTGGAAGACTAAACGTCTTGTGTTACCGTATCGTCAGAGACTTTAATGTGCTTTATTTTTGTACGTTTCAAATGTGAGTCTGTGTTTCATGCTGATTTCTGGTCCTCTCCAGTGGTCTACTCTCAGCAGTGGATGAACCCCACTGGTGCAGAGCTGTCAATCAAAAGCATTCTCACACACACACACACACACACACACACACACACACACACACACACACGCACACACACACACGCAAACAGACACACACACACACGCATTCACACACGCACACACACGGACACACACACACAAACAGACACACACACACACACAAACAGACACACACACACACACAAACAGACACACACACACACAGACACACACACACGCACACACACACACGCACAACCACACACACACGCACACAAACAGACACACACACACACACACAAACAGACACACACACACACACACACACACAAACAGACACACACACACACACACAGACACACACACACGCACACACGCAAACAGACACACACACACACAGACACACACACACGCACACACGCAAACAGACACACACACACACGCATTCACACACACGCACACACACACGCACAACCACACACACACGCACACAAACAGACACACACACACACACACACACACGCACACGCACACACACACACACACACACACACGCACACACAGCAAACATGAAGTGTGTAGGTTTCACTGAATTCTTGTCTCCATGGCCGAGTAACGGGAATCAAAAAGCAGCAGTTCAGAACAGATCAGGTGGAGGTGGAGATGGTGTTGATATGGATATTAATGCAGCCAAACGTTCACATAAATGCCCTCAGAAAATGAAGTCTGTAGTGATTTTACAGTTCATTGATGATTAAATTCAAATTCAAATTTGATCAACAGGAACCACTATCACCCGACCACTGTTTGTTTTAGTTGCAGTATTATATACAATAACAAAAGCCTAATTGCTGACTTTTCTTTTTAAATAATTAGGTTTTAGTTGAAAGGCATATATTTAGTGCATGTTTATTTCCGCCACTATAACCTTCCTTGTTGCTCGGTAAATCCCATCTGAGCTATTTTGTTTTATTGCAAAACTGACATATATATATATATATATATACATATCGTGACCAAACTAAGTGTCCCATCAATACATTAATGTATGCGTTGTACCAAATAAATTCGTTACATTTCTTTTACACTTTATTTCCTTATTGAATTTAAAAAGACAAACCACTATGGCGGCTCTCTGTGGGGCTTTCTTTCAATTATTTTACATATTCTAAAAGAGTATCCTTCTCCCTCATTGGTGATGCACACCCACATCCTCTGCTTTAAGACATGAGCCATCATCTGCATATGGAGATTTTAAAATATCATGGGGCAAAAGATAACATGATGTAATGCTGCGAGATACATTTGGAGTAACCCACAATGCATTTGGACCACTGGATGTTTTCCCTGTGTGATCAAACAAATGGAGCCATCGATAGTGTTATAGCATGCGCTTGGGTCTGAAGGGAAAAAAGCCTACTGTACAAATATCCACTATTGTTTAACACACACTACACGCTGTGGCGGTGGTTCTCAGGCTTTTCTCATATGAATGGAGCCTGAATCTATTTATTATTGTTGCATAATTGCACAAACTCTCACTTGTCTCTTACTTGAAAAGCCATGAGATGGTTCATACTACATATGTTTGCTGTTACATTGCAGTTATAACAAATTTCGAGCAAATATATTCAGAATTTTTTTTTACATGGTGTATTCTGTACATTTGTGCAAATAATTCAAAGATTGGTTACAAAAGGAAAAATTCAATATTTTGTAAGCCTTGCACATAGAGTCTCTCACAGCTTCTCTCTATATTGTATCTATTGCATTGTTCCCTTTACTCCCTCCTGGCACCTTTTAGTTCAATAAAAGTTATGGAATGGGAAAAGATTTCTCTCGGAGCTTGAGTTAGCAAACTGCATGGATATCATTATCACTTCTACTTTCGTGGTACTCAGCTATAGGATTGGGGGCATAAGTCAACCTGATAATATCATTGTAGGCCTCTGGAATTCAGCTGATTAAGCAGTGTCCCCTATAATTGCCTCAGCTATAACAAAGATATGGGGTATTCTAGAATCTATTAGTTTCTTTGTTAAAAACCTAATTTAACTAAATTCTGAAAAAGAGAGGTACCTAGCAGTGCAGCAAAAGCACACTTTTTACTATTTAAATACTGTGTTGCTGACAACCTTGATTTCGTATGATGAAGGTTTATCTTCATGAGCTCCTCTGATGTTAGTGTGTAGTCAAACTTCAAAGTTTTAAGTTCCGAAGACTGTCAACACCAACACATCAGAAAGCCTTTTATATGTCATTGGGATAATACTTGTTTTCATCCATTCGGCAGAGGTAGCAGTTCATCATATGCATATTTAACCTTCTCCCCCCCGCCCCTTGTTTTTCTTCACGGTCTATCATGTCGTATCAAATCAGACCGAGAACAGCCAAACAAGTCGGCAATGCATTTACTTAATGCCTGATGCTGGTGGCCCACTTCCATATTAATAAAAATCATATGCTAATTATTGTTTTGAGCCACTTAATTAAAAATAAGTGTGCTAATAAGTGTTTATTTACGGTACTCAGCTGAGTATAGAACAAGCTCGCAGGTCAAACATATTCCATCCTCATTAGACAAAGATCTATCAAACTCTCTCACTACAGGGATCGGTCACAGCACATAACACGCAGGGCGAAGATGCTTTATGTTCCGGGTAATAAACTGCAATAAAGTTGAATGGCAGTTTATTTGCCTTGCTCATTCCTTAGTGGGCAATCAACATAATGGATATATTTACATATGAAACGCAATCATGAATTCTATTGCTTTTTAACCGTATTTGTATCTTTTGATCTACCTTGAACACTTTGTGGTGCCGTTTGGCTCGTTTGTGGACCTTTGTCAAATTCATCCTGTTTTAATGAGGCTTAATAGCATTTCTTTCATTTAAATATGTTGGTAGTGCAAGTGAGCATGTGTTTACCACAGGTTTCTGAGAATCCTTTGCATTTATCTGCACATTGCATACTTGCACATTTTACTTTTATTCGACTATAACAATATTTTCTCATTCCTTTTATGTATTTTTCGAATCCTTATTTCTCAAACTAGTCCTTAAACACATCCTATTGCATTTTATCTCACATATTACTTGTGTTTGTGACAAGTATACGATGGAGGTACTGAAAGCACCTCCTGTGCTGTATCTTTACAATATTTATAACTACAATTTATTACACTTATTTAAGGTATGGATATGCATGATTTGGCTCAACTGGTTCCTTTATTGCACATTGACACAGGGACGTACATCCTGGGATTCAGAATGTGAATGCAATTTATAAAGTTATTGGACTGTAATAAACACATATGAACTCACATCTAGTATTTGCCTGTTTTGACTATATTTGTCTCTGTCCAATGTTTTGGATATGATACATTTTAAGTACAAAAGAAAACATAAAACGAGATTGGAAATACTTTTAGAACAAAGCTTTACTCAGGTTAGCTGAGCCCAGTAGACGTACTTGTTAAGTACTGACTGATATGTCATTAAGGCCTCAGATATATCAGATATAAACTATTATTCACATAACCGGCAGTTTAGAATGCATGAATAATGAATAGAGCAAACGTGTAAAATATTGGGGGCACTGGATTTTCAATTGCGATTATGGTAATCACCATTGTTGCTCTTAATTGCAGCACAAAGGCCAAAGTATACAGAATTAGCAGCATGTTATTATAACAGTGATTATGGGAATTAACAGAGAATTACAATCAAGCTCCGATTGTTTTCTGCATGCTTTGTTCTATCCGGTAGCTGTAGAATTAGAATGTGCATACATTGAACTTACCAATCTTTTGTGTTCCTGTGAGCTATGCAAACATCTTTTTGAGTTTTGGTGAGATGCTTTTGTGTTAAACCTTCAGGCTTCACATCATTTCACATTTGCATCTGGCTATGTAAATGTGCAGAAAAAGAGAATGATGCAGTTTGTAATACAAACACTATTTTCATAAGACTAATGTGTTTGTCTATTGTTAAGTAACCATACATATTTGCTTTTGTATATGTGTGCCTGAATATGTGTGTCCCACAAAGGGAGAAATAAAAGCCTTGAGAGAACAATCATTATGAATCCCAACACCAGTCTGTGCCAATCCTCACTTCAGTCTCTCTGCATTATTCATTCTAGCAAAACAAATATTAACATATCAAATATTAGCACAAATACCCATGGGACATTCGTACCACTCCAGAACTAAAAAGGACAGTTTAATGCAACATTTGAAAGTTAAAGTAATGTGCTTATGTCAGTACAGGAGAGGTGCAGATTATATTTCAACAGAAACCAGCAGAGAGATGATTTCACATGACATTGTTTGGTAATTTGACTCTATACAGCAGGGTGTCAAACTAATTGTCACCGTGGGCCACATCAGCATTATGGTTGCCCTCAAAGGGCCGGGTTGTAACTGTAACACTGTATGAACTACTCCCTAACGTATTGTTAAATAACTGTCTTTGCATTTGATTATTGACAATGTCAGCATGCTAATGTTAGCATTTAGCTTGAAGCACCACTGTGCCTCTAAGCATAGTGTCACAGAGCTGTAGTATTGTTTAGTTAGTAGGCTTATTAATTTGCCCTAGGCATAGTGCATTTGAAAGAGGACAACCAGGGAGCACAGGAAAACACAGGAAGTTGACATGTAAATCTCTGCTTGTAAAAACATTTATGGTCAGCGGTAGGCCTACTTATACAATACAAGATGTCTCCTGTCAATTTGAAAAATCTGTAAATTATACAAAGGGAAGTGACACCTGCGTTGGGTGGGAAAAGACTGCTGCGTTGATAGCAGGGACATCATTTAATCCCATGAGAAAATGTAATCCGGCTAAATCAGCTCTGGGTATGAGACGCATTTTAATGTGGCCAGGTGTAGAGGAAACCTGTTGAGTCTGTCAATCTGTCTCCTGTTCTGCCTTCCCAATATGTTTGCGTGTCTCTCAGTCTGGCGACTACGTACGTCTATCACCCAGTCTTTCTTGGTTTCTCGTTTCCCCTGTTGCCTCGGCTACATGGATCAAATCCTCAGGTTTAATTGGCTCCTGCCCTTTGGACTTATCAGGGCTCCCAAACTGGCAGGGTGTCTCTTGGATTTCAGAAATCCTTAACCCTTTTAAAACATTAAGTCATGAGGGCAATGTTTAAGCCACTCCGTAACATCCCCTGGACATCTGCAATATAGCTTAGCTTAATACATAATTTAATCCTTCCGTTATGATAAGGATAACACAAGAGAAGACGAACACAGAGTCACAAACAGGAAAGGGAGAGGAGAAGAAGAAAGTGAAGGCAAGAGAGGGCAGGGCTCGACCTGACATGTTAGCGTCTGCTGGTTTGATCCTCTTTGATAGCGGCGGTGTAATGTTTGACCCCAGTAGGAGAAAGAAAGAGGGCAATAAAGGGTTGGGGTTGAGTGAGAGTAGGAGGACTAGTGTTTGACATGAGTTTGACCCCTTTTACAGTCATTATCTGTGGCCTTTACTTACACAGAGACATGTAGGTGGAAGAAAATGTGATGGGAATAAGGAAAACAACAATACAGAAAAATAGAAGTACTGCTTTGTGTTGCTTACATCCATGTCCGTCGAAAATGTCATCCCTGCAACATTTTACACGACTAAACATTTGGTGTGAAATTGTCATGATAAGCATATGAACTATGGTGTTATGGCCTTGCTTTTGTGACCACCAAATCCTCATCAATTCAGCCTTGAGTGCAAGTTGACGTTCCTGCCAAATATGAAGAAGGACCAAGGACCGGGCGGACGGACAATCCGAAAACAGGAAGCCTTCAACAGACAGCGAGAGAGACAGGGAGGGAGATATACAAAATGTATCTAGATTATTATGATGTGAACCTTAACTTTCTCCTATTTTTACTCATTCTGGTCATTACGTTAGTTAAACCCACTTTGGGGAGCGTTGGGGAAACAGAAGGGTGCATGTTTACAAAGAAGGAAAGACAGAGCAGAAAGAAGGAGAGAGAGATGGAAAGCAGAGCGGAAAAGAAAAGTAACAAGGAGAAACCACTGAGCATCAAAGGGTGAGAATACAGAGTTATAGCAGAGAAAACCGGCCTTGTGGTTCACGGCAAGCCTAATTAATGCAAAGCTAGCATGCTGGAGTCGACAGGAGTCTGGTCTGGATCCATTCAACTGGGATTTATTAGCCGATCCATAAACACCACACACACATACACAATAATGGATATTGCAGTGGAAACATAGGGGACTAAGAATGGGTAGGAACAAAAGATAGGGAAACAACAGAGTTAGATTAGATAATAACATAGGGAGGGAAGGGAAAGGAGGAGCATGTGGTTAGTTATGACAAGTCAGTGCTTTGGATTCAAGTGGCCTCCACTGTACATTTGTAGAACACAGTGCACAAACACATGCACACACGCACACACGCGAACAAACCAAACAAAGATAAAGATTGATATTATCTTTCCTTCGACTTTGATTTCTTTTTTTTCTGTGTCTTTTTTTTATACCACCGATGTAAAACTGGGTCATGCTTATAAAACCTCTGCCAGATTCCCTGGTAAATGATTTCATATTGCCTCCAACTCCGGGGGACACGTCCCCCGATGGTGGCATGGATTATTTTCAGATTGATATTTTGCTGATATAAATGATTGAGCAACTCTGAATGGGAGCAGCGAGACACTCGCAGAGGTTGAGAGAGGAGGTCGATGGAGGAGGATGAAGGTGTAAATGGGGGAGAGGGAATGCAGAAATGATGGTGAGCAAAGAGGTCAGAGACACAGAAGAAGAACGACAGCGCGCCAAGAGGGACATCGCCGACGGGCAGAGCAAGGAAAGCTTGAGGAAAGGAGACGCGGGGGGGGAGGAGATCCAGCATTGCAGAGAAAAAGCGAGAGGAACAACAGAGATTGAGGGGAAACACGACAGCAGACGGATGAACAGGCAAGCGTGGACGGAGGAGGAAGAGTGTTGAGAGGAGAAGACGTTGGCGGTGTACAGATTTCTCCTCCATTACATTCTGAGAAGAGAGAAACAAGGGATGCAAGGCAGCGATAAGAGGAAGTTGATTAAAGAGGCACTGCTCAAGAAAAGAAGCCCCCGTATTTAACATTCTCCTGGCACGGCGAAGCCTTATTTTCATGTCCTAGTTTGTCAAAATGAGAAGAAGCCAGAGGGTAACGGCAGAGGAGACAACAGGCAGCGAGCGCACAGAGATAGTCATGTTACGTGATTGAGACAGAGCGAGGGAACAAAATACAAAGCGGAGCGATGGAGCGATGGAGCGATGGAGAGACCGAGAGAGCACTCCTTCTAATTACCAAACCCTCAGCATCGTTCCTCTGCCACACTTCAAGGGACAAAGTGTAAAATCGTATTATTACGCACAGATGTTGACAATTACATAAGAAAATACCCTCAAATAAGAGATTATTATGTTTTGCCTCGGCGGCATCTCATTTGTCGGGACTGTATATCTTATCTTATATTTTGTGGGTGGTGAAGCAGCAATATGGCTTCACCAACGGTGTGTGGTCGTCAGCCCGGTTCAGATTAAACTTGCGGACAGAGAGAAGGTTTTTAATATATATTACATATTTGTTTACATACATACATGAAATTTGGTCTATGCATTTAACCTATCTTTGGGAAGACGGGGATCGAACCGTCTACCTTGTGGTCTCAGGACGACCACCCCATGAGCTACAGCCACCCCACATATTTACATATTTACTTATACTATTTTTGTCTGTCTTGCTTATACTTTCTATGCCTCCAAATCTCTCATACCTTTTCTTTTTCTTGTCCCCTTCCTCCTAACCCTGTCGCGTCAACATTATGTTATTTAGATTAGCAACAGTCTCCTTTAATTCAACGTAGCGAGGACAAGTTTAGAAACTCTCGGCAAACTCGTTGCACGTTTCGCTCGTAAGAGAACCGGAACCAGTTCTTGTGTGTAAGAATAACTTGAGCCTTTGGCAGATGGGGTTAAACAAAAGATCACATTCTCTCCCAGACCATAACCGTGAGCTTTAGCTGCCTGAGCCCAACATCAGGAGGAGGCAGGACACACACCTGCTCGTCAAGGTCTCGAGCTACTTATCCACCCTGACGTCTGTGCTGCAGTAAAAGGACGTCACAACATTGTGTGTGGAATATCACTTATTTCTTCTATTCCCACTTTTGTCCTCGCCTCTGTTTGTTCATTCCTCTTCCCTCTCACTCAAACCTCCCTCGCTTCCTCTCATCTCATCCCTTCTCCCACTTCCACTTCACTCCCCACCTCTCCTCTCCTCTTCTGCCATTGTCTCCCCTCCTTACATTGCGGTAGCTCTTCTCTCCTTCTCTGCTGCTCACTCCTATCCTCTTCAGCTCCCTCCCCGTGCAGCCTGGAGGTGGCATGGAGGCATGTAAATTGGCACAGAGTGCACGAGAGTGATCTGAAAACCCATTTCTGCTCTACAGCCATCACGAGAGACTCAGCTGTCATGTCCCTCCGTTCCACCACACTTTCACTGTTCATCCTCCCTCATCCTGGCCTCTGCTCACTCCAATTATCTAAGTTCACTCTTTTAATTTCCTCTTTTTTACGATCTCCTCCCACCCAGTATACTCTCTCATTCTCTGATCAGACATTCACTCTTTTGTATCTCCTTTGCTTATCCGTCCATCGTGTTGCTCCCTCTTCCACTCTCCTGCTCTCCTGCCCGCTCCTCATCAGATTATTCCATTGCCTCCCAGTGTGTATTAATAACACTGTGCCATGTGTACACATGTACAGGAGAAGGGGACGTGGGGAAATGGAGGATAGGGGCATATGGAGGGAGGAGGAATTACCTGCATCCTACTGCAACAACTCACACTTGGTAAATGAAGCATTTCCACAACATTAAATTCATCATTACAACAACAAGTCGTGTTATACTCATCAGCTTGTTTTCATACAAAGTAATTCCAGTACATTTTTTCTTTGCTGTACTCATGATTGATGATCAATAAAATACTTCCAAATAAAAGAAAAAGGTAACCGTGGGACAGCTTCTAACTTTACCTCAGCACTTCATTCACATCTCTACCTCTTCTCTCCTCTCTCATTCTTAGTACCTACTTCTCACATGCATCTCCTCTTCTCCATCTCCGCCTCCTTGCTCCCTTCTCTCCTTTCCTCCAAAGACAGCACTATGCTTACTTGTTGGTTTTTTCCCACCTTCTCTCTGCACGTCTCTCGTTCATTTCTCCTTCCCCACCTTCTCCATGGTCCCTCGCTCTCCTTTTCCCTTCTCCCTTTCCTGTTTGCACGCCTGCCCATTCATTCGTTCACTCTCCTGCCACCTAATGGGGTGCTGTTGCTATGGTAACGCAAGACGAGCACGCTTGCATTCCCGCATGAGAAAGACGATAGCTTGTAAAGTGTCTCGCTCGCCCTCTTGTTCACTCTCTCCAATTCTCTTTTGCACACTGCACTCTTCTGTTACAAACCCAACAGAAAGTACATGACACAATGTATTAAGAAAAGGGACAATGAAAAACTAAAGGTAATAATCTAATTATGAATAATGAATGACATAATTAAGTGGGGTAGAAAGCATACATAAATGCATGTACACAACATTTGCATATATATTATAATCATATACTATGATTACACACACTGTACATCAGACTATCATTAGACCTCGAGGCAGACATATATGTTTTATTTCTGTATTTTCAGCCAGCAGATTACAGACTCTCTCACTCTCTTTTCACATTATTTCACAGAATTTGTTGTGGGGACATTTAACTAATATTGCCGATTTGACATTGCCTTCATACACTCTTTTGCATATGCAGTTTTCCTTTAAACTGCATATGCTGACCTAATGTATATTAAAGGATTTTTTCTTTTTTTGTTTAAATCTGTGTAAGCATTTCTTTTGAGATTTAAGTAAAATGGTAATTAGTTGTAGATTTTTTTTGTGGCTGTGGGTGGTAAAGGCGGATTCAGCTGGTGTTTGTCAGCCAGCTGTCAGTGCAGCTCGTTTACATGCTGAAGAGTCTGGTTGTTTATGGGAGAAAATGGTTCTCGCAGCTTCATTCTCCTTTTCTGTAAAGGCAAGCATGTGATTTTGCTGCAAAACTATACATTTAACTTCAAATTTGGATACAACTTTATTCCCTTCCTCAACATATCCTAATAAGAGCTGTGTCAGCGAATATGTAGAGCAGAGCAAGCTATGTTTACGACCGCAATATCTGTGGGCTGGTCCCATCATTACACAGCGGTGAGTTAATTTATAATGCTTTTCTAATGCAGATTTATTATAGCCTTAATAAGCTTTTACAGTCAAGCCAATTATTTGTGTACATTTCTCTTCAGTAAGTGAAATGACACACGTGCTACTTTTCTGAAACACCATAACTTTCTCTTAATCTTGTCTCTCTACACTAATGTTTTTTTTCATCATACTTCAAGTCAACTGTGGTGCAGAGACAGTAAAGTATATCCTTTTTCTTTAAGAAAGCAAGCCAAGCACGTGCCCTTCTTAACCCTCTGGATCTGAAAAGTGAAGCCAATTCACAAGTGCCTTAAACTTGCATTCTTTCTAATGGCCATCAGGGGGCGACTCCTCTAGCTGCAAACACAAGTCAGAAAATGACCCTACTTCTCCTGTAAATGACTGTAAACATTGACCTTCATTAGCTTATGGTCTAAATTGCTTGTGTCAAGTCTTCCTAAAAGAGCACAATGTTAGTTTAGCAAATTATGGTCCTGTTGAGAGTAAAATAGACAGTAATGCCTGGTAAGCTTTACGGCATGCCTAACTTGTAATTGAAAATTGTATTTATATATTATATTTAAAAAGATTTGCATCCCAATTATTCTGATCATCGATATGCAACTCGCTAAGCAAGCTTAATTTAGAGTTCGGTATGCTAAGGGTACCTGGCCACGCTGAGCCTCGCACCCTCTCATCCCAAAAATGGTCACTTCTCGCCAAAAAAAGCCAAACTCAACACTCTAAAACGGTACTCCACAATAGGTGACGTCAAGCTGACTACTTCTCTTGTACAGTTTATGTTATTGTCGTTGAGCTCAATTAAGACACAAAGCAGCTAATTGTGACATTTTCATTCTGGCTCGATAGATTATGGAGATCTGCACCCATTCCCTTTTATTTTCATCCGTCAAGCTTCAGACAGCAACATGAAGAGAATTCTTTAGTTACCAGGCTTCAAATATTAGCTCATGCATCAAACATGTCATGGAGGATACACGTACGTCAAATAATGCCACTGTTGACATGAAATATCCCAGTAATCTGAAAATAACAGGAGCTTGTGCCTGTAGAGATTCTGATGTAGAGGCATTTCATATGTAAATGATCTTGTTGGTGCCACGGATGGCAGCCATGGTGAACTGATGTATTGTTTGTAATTTAGAGGAAAAATAATTAATATGATAAATGAATACCGTGAAAGCCAATTTAAGACTTCATCAGGGCATTTCTTTTTAATACTATTTCAACAACAGCTGAATGGGTTTATTGCTGCCTTCGCTGTGAAACAATGAGCATTTCATTTGTCCGAATACTACTATATTTTCTGTCACCTTCCTGTCTGACACTTCTTCTAATGGACTGCTGGTTCTCCCCGAAGGCTTCACACCACAAAATGGATCGGAATCAACCCTCCACCACTATTTCTCACTTAGGACGAGGAGAAAAACACCAATGCAGGTTGAGCAAACTAATCAGGTCGCAAATAGAAATAATATATAACTTTATATAAATCTTTTGGCATTTTATTTCTGGTAAATACAGTTACTTAATAAATGTTCTTAGCCTACACCAGTGTTGCAAAAATCACATTTTTGTTCTATTGTTTTACAAATAAATCTCTGCATGGAAAGTGTGACATAACCCGACTTTTAATATATCCAAAATGTCAACTTTAAAAGCCACTCTGAAAATCATGGACCACGAATTCCCTTTGGAGAAGGCGTCTGGACATGCATTCATTTAGTGAGCCACTGAGATTGTTAGATTAATTAGATCTTTTGCTTCAGTAAAACACTTTACAAACTATAGTTTCACAAGTAAGTAGTAGAATAACTTAAGTAGTAACAGCCAAAAGGTAAAGGAAATGTTATGGTTTGTCTCTGACCCCAAGCGCACGACAACAGCAAGGTTTAGTTCTAGCCGAACACACGGCGTAGTTTATTGAGCACAACAAGTCGCTTAGAAAAGAAACACAAACAAAACTCAAAGTGTCCCCTTAGTCCACGGGTGATCGAACATCAAACCCCAAAATATCCAAGAAAATAATAATAGTCAGCAAAGACACGAGGGAAAGTTCAGTGATGACACAAGGCGGAAAGTCCAGGGACATCATGGCACGAACTCGCAGCGTCAGCACAGACAGTCCTGCTCTTTATCCCCCCGAATACAACGAGCTGACGAGCTGCAGCCGTGGGACGAGCTGAGTGGCTTCAGGTGTGAGTTGGAGCTCACCTGGCTTGTCCCCGCCTCCAAGCCCGTAGCTCCCTGGCAGCGCGCTCTGAGGTACCGGGTGTCACTGTGTGAACGGGCTGAGGAGGGAGTCCGGCTGGCTGAGTCCTGACAGGAAATATTCATTATGCAGTAGAATTATTCCTGTGACCACTGTGATGTATCATTTTATATTACATTATTAGATTGTTAGTACTGATATATAGTTATGTTGCTAAGCCCAGTGGTTCCCAAGCTGATACCTTTAGTGGAGTAAAAGTAGAATATTCCCCTCCCACAAGTAGTGATGTAATAGTAGTAGTAAGCGTGAAGTATTATTAACTTGAAACGATCAAGTAAAGTCCAGTACAAGCACATCAAAACATTGTACTTTAATAGAGCACTTGAGTATATGCACTTAGTTACTTTGCTCCCTGAATATAAGAGACCAGCAATGTGACAAGACATGTTTAATCACCATGTCAACGAATTTATACTTTGCTTCATCCGACTTTTTTGTCACACACAGCTAAATGCACCTATATGAACAAAAGGGGATTTGGAGGTGTGTTTTGGATACCCACTCTCACTGGTCTTTATGGTTGCAGTGGTAAAATAAGTCCCTAAATGTTACCGGAGGTTGCTGCAATGCAGGGAAATAAAGATGGAGTGATGGGAGGAAACCGAGAGGAATGAAGAGCAGAATGGCGAATTACACAGAGGTGTAGAGAAGTAGAGGGGTCCAGTGCCACAAACAACCCTACAGTTCTATGGGAAAGATAAATACATGATAGGACGCCTCTATAATGTCTCCTGCGATGTCCTGACGGTGTTCGATGTAAGGATGCCTCGGGGTTATTATCATGCATTGTGATGACAACGTCGAGTCCAAATACAAGTTAACAAATCGCTATGGAAACAAATTCCATTATAACTGCTTGTATGTGTTCCCAGTTCAATTTAAGATAACAGAGGTTCGTGCTGATCGATTTTTTAATGAATGACTGCCCGTAGACCGATGTGTATTTCTGAACACTAAATGTATTTACAGCACTGTTTCTTTTCTTCTGTGAACAGAACTGGACATTTTTGGCCAGGCGTGGGTGCTAATGGAAGAAATGTCTCTGCCGTTTCCTCCTTTGTTGTTATTTTTCTGTGACTTTTTTAAGTCACAACATTTTTTTCACAAAGTCCGATTTTAATTAGTGAGTCATGAACAATGCAAGGCCTTGACCCCAATGCGATGGTATACGCTGTGTAACTGTAATCACTCACACAGCAGCAGCACTCAGATCAGAGGGCAGTATGTCATTCCATTAGCTGAAAGGTCAGTTTCTCTCCACCTGTCTGGACACATAAACTCTTGTGTTAACTTAAACTTCATAAGCAATCCATTTAAACATGAGTCTAACTATAAAACAGGCAGCCCCGGAATAGCAATGAAGCAAAAAATCAATCCGAAGTATAACATTTGGAATTAGACACCCTTTGGGTAAAGGGTGGGTGGTTTTAAGCATTTTTGTTTTTGAGTTAAAGTCTGTCAAAGATCAGATAGGAGTATTGGATTCCTTAGACATTAGCAGACAGTCAGTGGTATAAGAAAATGAACCCACCCATTTATTTCTCTTTTCCTCTCCATCTCTAGGTGACATTTAATGGAAGCACCTCAACAGAATGCTAACAGAGCCCTGCAGCCACTGAAGGGATAGAGGAAAGAGAGACAGCGGTGGGGTGGATTCTTTCAGTTAAAACAGAGCAAGTAGCGAGAAGAACCACGATGAGCCACTGAACTTAACCTTTGAGGCAAGGAAATAACAGATAGAAAAGTCAAAAGCTTATTTCTGAGACTAAGATGGATATTTTGGACAGAAAAGCTGAGAAAAGTCGGAAGATTTTTGAGGGAGAGAAGGGAGGAGGGGTCGAATAAAATTAGAATGGAGAGGCAGAATGGAGGAGGCGGGCTTACAATATGTTGCAGGTAAAACTGGTCATGTCTCCAGTTGCAGTCTCGACTAATAATACAATTGATCATCCTCGTAATCAGCTATTTCATTGGAAGCCTTTATTGGCCACCAGAGGGCTGATGATGCCGGATGACAGCCCCAAACAGTCTAATCAATGCAAATCCATATGACTGTGTTATCCATGTGTCTGGATTGTTTAAAGTAATGTGTAAGTATGTGTGAACACAAAACTCACCAGAACTTACATGCAACTATGTTCCTCTTTTCCCCTTAGTAAAGACCAAATGAACTGAGCTGAAGGTGTGAAAGTCCTTTTGGACACACAGCATAATTATAATGAAAAATGAAGGGTTGAAAAAGATTGAAAGAAGTGAGGAATGATACTAAATTAAGTCGGCGCGAAAAGAAATGGAGGGGATACGTGTAAAGGAAGGAGCCATTGAGAGGAAGGAAACTCATCAAAAGTGAAAGTAAGCAAAGTTCAGGACCACTTTGCCTTTTCAATATCCCTTTGGCCCTACAATGGTCCTGAAGGAAAAGGGTTGAAGAAAGAGATAATGAAGAGCTAAGTGGAACGACATGAGGCAATTTTGGAAACCAAATTAGAAGGAATACAGGTGAGATTGTGGTAATCAGAAGGGAGACTCGATTTTACTTGAATTGACATTCTAGGTATAGCGAATGTTTCTAGACAGCAAATCTAACCGAAAACAATCCATCCCGACACATATGGACACGCAGCCTCACGACCCCAGGAAGGTTTGTTCCTACACCCTTCTCACTTGATTACACATGGCAAACACTGATATTTAGATTGCCTCATGCTGTCCACATCTTGGGGGGACCACCACAAACAATGGCGTATGATAACAATAATAACATACTTCTATAATATGTCATGCCACACTTCTTCACAGCAAGCAGTAAGTGGAGTTTACCGAGCGCGCTGCCATTCGTGGCTGTTTAGTGTTTTGATGATGATGAAGCTCCGAGGCTCATGCTGGTCAAGTACCTTTTTTTTTAATGGTGAGTGGCATTGAGCACAAACAAACACATTCATATTGATATATAGAATAGCTGGCGGAGTTGTGTGGGAAAGAGCATACAGCCTGAATATGAATTTGTCATTTCTCTTGTATCACAGTGTGTGATGCACCTCCAAAGGGAGTGATATCTTCATTTTAATCAATCTCCACTGACATCAGCGACTTAATGGATAAACACAAGCTGACCATTCACCATTAAACCATTCACCAGTGTCGTCCCCCCCCCCCCCCCCCCCCCCCCCCCTACCCATGGTATTGATCCATAGCTGCTGTAGCCTCAATGTGTAGTTACATTTTTAAGGGTTGTCATATCAGCACAATGCATAGACTGTTTTGGTAGCTTATGTATAACCCCTTAATGCAAAAGTATAAATGTAGCTTTAATAGTGAGAAAGGAAGGCAAATAACCAATGCCACATTTAGAGGAAGACGGCAGGAGTGGTAAAGAAAGAGAGGAGTGGTTACAGCAAAACAAAGAGGAGGAAGACTCTCACAGGAAGAAAGTCATTACTGTAGTAGAACAATTAGTGTGGAGAGAGAGAGAGAGAGAGAGAGAGAGAGAGAGAGAGAGAGAGGTGGAACTTTCTCTCTAAAGTGCAAATAGTTCAGAAGGGCTAGCGGCTGTGAGTGTGTGTTGCTCCACAAGAGGTACGTGCATGGACATGTGTGTATTCTGTATTTAAGTGTGTTACTGTGTAAGTGTATGTGTGTGTGTGTGTGTGTGTGTGTGTGTGTGTGCGTGCGTGCATGTGTGTTGCAGACAGGAAGACAGGCTCTGGAGGTACTGCTCTGGTCTCTCGGTCTTTCGGTACTCTTAGGCTGGGGGAGAGTGATTGTGTGACACAGAAGGATGAAGAGGAGGAGGAGAAGGGAGAGGGGAGGAGAGGAGAGTAATACAAGAGAAGACAGGAAAAGAGATACCAGAGGTGAGCTGTTTTAGGTTCAGCGGGTTGTGAGACAAGTGGACAGAGAAGTAGGGAATTAACAAAGTAGAGAGACACATCGTGATTTGAAAACAAAAGGCAGAGAGAAAGGTGAAGGCAGGAACAGAACGAATAACAAATCTCTCAGCAGGGACCCTAAAGAAGGACTGGAATTTAAGAGAGAGAGAGAGAGAGAGAGAGAGGTGACAGGGAAGAGTAAGAAGTAGGCAGTAACCCACCTCGCTCATTATTGTCACCCCCAGTCTCTCGCCATATGGTTGCAGTAGATGTTTACTCCTCAAGCATGAATAGGAGGAACTAGATTAGTGAAGAATGAAACAGAAACATCCACACACTGTGCCAATGTGCTGCATGTGTGGGATGAAGCAGGGATGTTTGTGTGTTCTCATTTAGTGTGGCACAATGTCCTTTATGTCTGGGGACAGCAAGTGGAGCCTTTGCACTGTTTCTTTAATGTGAAATACAATTACATGTTGTTCAAATGTGGTTTCAATTCCTAGAATAATTCTTAAACCAATGTACACCTGCAAGCACAAACCAACCCACACAAAGTCCACTCTTATTGCCAACCCCCCCCCCCCCCCCCCCCCCCCCCCACACATATATGTATTGAGTACAGGCCGAACAGTTGCAGTAATCCCGACAATCCTGACCTATGATGTCATTCACATCAGATCTCATATGTCCCCTAATGGCTGGGTAGAAAGAGCTTGATAGGCCCATGCACACTCACACAAAGACACGCACACACAAAGACACACACACACACATTTAGAGACACAGCTACGCCTTCATTATGTATACGTGCATTCAGGCTTATTAAGCGCAGACATCCTCACCCAAGTGAAAGGACTAGATGCTAAAAAAACGCCGTAGGGGGCTAAAGGTGACAGATAGTTAGCATGATCTCGTTTATTATGCTTCCTTACTCTCAGACAATTCTTCCTCTCCTCCATCTGTCTCAGTCTTCACACCTTTCTGTCTGCTCTCTCCCTCTGTGACGTCCACCCACTCGTACCTCTATCCTCCGATGACCCCGTGGACAGATACAGGAGGGAGTTAAATAAATCCAAGAGGGAGAGGGAAGGAAGTGAGGCAGAACAGAGTTTGAGAAGAGGAAAGCAGAGACCTCATCACTCCTCAGAGTGCAAGACCCACATTAAAGAATGTCTCGAGAGAAACAGGAGGTAGAATAATTCATATTCAGAGGATTACCTGATACCCTTGTCACATCTCCAGTACCAAATCATCCAACACAGATCAAAACCTGACAGCTATGAAGAAGGATGTTTCTTTTGTTTTGTTTTTACGGTTATAATCCCACTGTAAAATAGAATAGGAAGAGAGTGTAGGGATTTTGTTTTGCCTTCCCAAACTCCACTTTACCTCCCTGCACTGAGAGACAGACGGATGGAGATAGTCACACAGATATAGAACGATGTGCATGGTCTAATATCTGTATTTTACAATGACTGGCTGAGAACATTCTGAGGCCAAGTGAAACCAAAAAGTTGATTGTTGATTTTTAGAAAGAATGAGGCGTCGACATCATTAACTACATCAATAGAGATGGGGTGGAGCGAACAGTTTTAAGTTCCTGGGAATAAGCCTCTGACATGGTTATCATGGCTCATAAACAGTACACACACACTCATAGGCAGATGTATAATGTACAATATGGCAAAAGTGCTTATGCCTAGTCAGTATAATTCCTGCAATGCCCTCATCCACCGGCTCACAGATAACTGTTATTAGGGCTGGAAAGAACACATTTACAAACACATTAACACAGATGTGCCTCTCATCCCACCCTAGAAAAAGCTTGAGGTCATTTTTAAACAGAGGCTTCACATTAAATCTGGTATGAAGGTAAAGCATTGTTGTGTTAAAATATACATTCATAGGTTGAAAGCTACAGTTACAGTATGTTGCACAAGTACATTGCAAATGTAATGCACTTTTTTTTTAATCACACGTTTTGTTAATAACAAAAGACCATACACTTAAAATTGAAAAGACATACAGAATATCCATAAACCAGAGTAAACAAAACCCCAACTATCTGCATGGATTGATAAAACAACAGTAGAAATAGACTGCGGCGTACTTGATTTATGGAAGAGCCATTCTACATTTTGCAAGAGACTTATGGCTGGAAAAGCTCACACGCGTCAAAGAGCCAGATGTTTTCTTAATGGAATGTGTGTAGGTGATTAAGTGTTGTTATATATCGTAATGCCCAGGGCCTCAGCCTCAGAGCATTTCGGATTGGCTTAATGTGCAGGTTGCTTTTGAAGAGTGTGAACATATGTTGTTCCCAGTTACCAGGAGGTCTTTTTAGTTTTAGTATTGGTGAGATGTTATCACCAGAAACAGTGTATGGAGTGGGAGTCATTAAAAGTAAGGACTCACAGAAGGATGACTCTTTCTTTTTTTTAAAAAAGATATCAGCAGCTTGTCAGTTTTGGTTACTTTTCATTTTTATGAGGTAACTTTTAAATGCTCTGAGCACCAGAAACATCATTATATTAATTCTAAATGTATGGAGGTGGAAACATGGATATCTTAAAACCAAAATGGCTAAATATTGAGGTACAGTTTGTGCAGTGCTAGAAAATAACTAAGTCGATTTACTACTCTATAATTGTTTAGTATTCTCACTTTACTTGAGTATTTCCATTTGATGGTACTTCTTACTAGTTTCTAGTTTACAGAGGAGGAGTTTACATAATAAACATGATAAAAATAATGTGCTATTGTATTGGGAGTTTTACAAAATGTAAGTCCCAAACATGTTAAAACATCAATAATGAATACCCAATAATATAATATAGACAGAGGCAATGCCGCATAATAACAATGTTTTACTTTTGATATGTTCATTTTTTTGCTAATACTTCTGTATTTTTTCTATGAAATGTTGCTTTTAATGCAGGAGTTTTACTTACCAGAGAATATTTTCATAGTGCGATGTTGCTCCTTTAACTGAAATTATTTGAATACATCAGTGGGAAAGTGAGAAAATGCTGTATTATATGGGTGTAACAACCCTCTAAAATGGACTCTGGATACAATATTGCCTTTTTAAAAACCCAATTGGAAACCGAAATTACGTGAGATGATGAAAATGTTTCCGGAGCCTGAGAGCACAGCGAGCCACTGATAATACATTGAAGAGCATCACAAATGCATTGGTCTCAGTAGGAAAGACCAACCAGATCTCAATGCCACTAAAGCACAGCATCACAGTCTCTTTCTGTCTGCAGAACCCTGGTAATGTGTTACCTTTGAAGAGCAATACATGTGGGCTGTGTCACAAATCACACGGATCCCATAGTCTGCATGTTATTTAGTTATTTATGCCTCATGGAAAAATGGCTCTCCATTCCTTTCCGTGCATCACTTATTAGTGTCACATATGGAAGATTTCTCCCCTCAGGTTGTCATGCCAATGTGGAAGTGCAGTATGAGTTTATGAATATGTTTGACTGGAAGGGTAACAGAAGTCTGTGGAGTGTGCAGAGTAATATAAGTGTGAGAATTTGATCATTTGTGTGTGTTGGTGTGAAGGGTCCGTGCATACTTCTGCGGCAAAAAATCACTCACATTATAACAGGAGTCATGACTTTGTGATTTTATAATGCAATTATGAGAGATGAAGTGAGTGCCTCCAGAAGCTCACAGTAGATGTGGGTTCATACAGTGCATGTACCTTCATGGGGGCTGAAGAAGAGCATCTGCCTGCACACCGTTGTCCACATTCTCCAAACGGCCTTTCTGCAAAGTGAGACAGAGAAATCAAGGTTTAGCAGGAGAGGATGCCCAGACATAAAAAGTCTGCCGTAATGGAGATAATAGGCTCTGGATCGACGAGTGGAGGCCAGTAAATTAATGGGCCCTCCTTGACACAAAGTCCATTTGTTAGTTTTGAAGCGTTGTGACAGTTAATTACTGAGGGTTGGCTTCAGTGGACCACTCCACTTAGGCCGCCTCAGAGAAGAAAAACACTTCCTGGTGTGTTGGGAGACAGAGAGGACAGATTTAGATGTTGTGGTTTAAGTGGGTTGGTGTGCGCAAGTGTGGGAATGTGTTGAGTGTGTAGGTTGCCTTTTTAATGCCTGTGTTCATCCTTTTTCCATAATTTTGCTTCGCCAAATAGGTTGTAATGCTGCCTTGATTATGTTCACTGGCAACGTGTTGCCCAATCCAGTAAGTGGGACGAGCTGGTTGGGCAGGTTGGGTGTGGATGAGCACAGGACTTTCACAATGGAGAAGTTTGCTTCAGGTTGGCATTGTTATTTTCAACATTGAACCAAGACCACGATTTTGTAGAGACGTTCAATATGAACACTTTGCATTGGAAGTTTGTTTATGCCTTTAATATAAATATTTGCTCGTCACGATTATAAAAAAAACACCTTTAAATAACACAATTGGCAGGACACAGGGTTAATCTGCACAAAGTGCAGCCTTGAAAGGGGGACATATGGCGCTCATTTACAAGTTCATACCATGCCAATAGCGATATGGGTTTACAGATGGTTTATTGCGAGATTGAACGAGAGGGTTGGATTAAGGAACCGAGGGGATCGACGGATGAAGGGATGAGTGTGGGAGCAGAAACGACAAGGGTAGAGAGGGTCGTGAAAAGGGGGGTTGGAGGGGAGCGAGGAGAGACTGCCGGCGTCCGGTGGCGGGAGGGAGCGGGGCGGGGGGAGGGGTGGAGACTTGTGACTGGGGGCCGTCTCTTCAGAAGCTCTGGCAGTGCAGAGTCCCCCGTTGTTCTTGTAGTCCTGAGAGAGAGAGAGAGAGAGAGAGAGAGAGATTCTTTTAACCCAAATCATGATATTTACCTAACCCTACCTACAAAGGTGTGTTGCCTAAACATTGAGATTCATGACAGAAAGAGCTGTCTGACTAAAAGGCCTGAGGGCAAACTTCTCCCGTGTGCCGCCGGCAGCTCAAACAACGAATGAATATGTCAGTCGCCACTGACAGAAAACAACTCTCGTGACAACAAGATATGAGAAAGAATAATGAAGTAAACACTTAATTATCAGGCTACGTCCATGAAGGTGACATCACTCATTCAACGACATCTCCACTGTGATTGATTGCTCTTAGTAGTGGTTTTCATTAAACACCTCCATTTACACTTATAAAGCACAAAAGCCCCTTCAGCCTTCAGGGAGTTTGTTTGGGAAACATTAGTTGGCTACTGTCACATAAGTTGCTGAGTACCTGCTTTTCACTCTGTCACAATATTCCCTAATCTTCAAAGATAATTGTGCTGTCTGTCGGTTTCCTGGCTTTGATGTTGATACTTTAGAGCACCGCATTAACACAGTCTCAAGGAGAAATGTGATTTAAAAATGCCCCAAAAACATTCTCTCATCTTTTTGTCTTTGTGCTCTATGGACAACAAACTCCTGTTTTTGTTTTTTTTGTAAACTGCCACTTAAATTATTCTTAAAACTGTTAACTAAAAGCCCAAAACATGCGCAATCTGACAACTAGTCTTATCTCCATGACTCCATTGAGATATGAAATGGAAATGGAGTGTGTGTGTGTGTGTGTGTGTGTGCATGTCTGTGTGTGTGTGGGGGGGGGGGGGGTGTATGTGTGTGTGTGTGTGCTGTAGTAGTTACTCTGTGACTTGGTTTTCTTATACCTCTGACTTGAGTCTTTCTGGCAGTTTCACAGACTTTTAAAGTTTCACTTCAGCAGATTCAACATTTCTTACCCAAAACTAACAAGGTTTCACATTTTCTCCGTTGAATTTTATCTCACCACACCACATCATATGTAAGAGGTGTCACCTTTTGTTTAAATGGCAGACCAACTTATTGCAGTGAAATTCTCCAAATGTCAAACTATTATTGAAAGACTGATTTAACGTTTGTCACGGTGATCTTGGCAAACAAAGCCTCCGTGTTCACCGGAAACCTAAAAAACTCATCGGGATCAAAACAGAAATGTCCTGCCAGTAAGTAGCTGCTGTTACTGAAACAATTATCTCTGGAGAGGTTATGGTTCAGTCACGTGGGTGTGTGAGTGTGTGAGTGTGTGCGTCCGTGTATCTGTGACCGCACATATACAAACTGACAACATTTTGGGTTTGTTTTTGAGTTTGAATGATGTCTGTTTAACAACACTTTACAACACTGGTTGTATTAATTTAATCACATAATTCAGCAGCGGTCGTTGTAGACCCACCTGAGATGTGCACTTCGGAGAGTGGACCGTAGTTACTTTTGGTTTCTGCCCAGTATGCTTTTAGATACTGTAAAAGTTCAGAGAATCTCAAGCTGCCTGGTGCTTGGAAGAAGAAGCTCTGAAGCCAGAGATATATAATAATCATTATTTAATCATAACAAACAAGAGTCATCTGTATACATACACACAGTCCAGGCCCGGACGCGCTCACATGGCTTCGCTTCCACAGTCTCCTGACTTAGCCAACAGTTTCTGTCTGGCGTCACCACGTAAGAGACCAAATTCACGTCTCACAATTAGTTTTATTCGCAGTCCATTCGCTGAGCTAAGCTCCCATTGGTTAGTGGAGGTATTCATGCAAATACCTTTCAGAGACACAGCATGCTACGCTGACCAGCGAATAAGACATGAGGTTCACACCTGAGGGTTAGTTCCATTGGCCACTTCAAAGAATGCCTCAAATCGATAAAGTAGCGGGGTCAAAGCTCACACTTCCGGTCAAGGACAGGAAGTTCCCCTTCAGAATAAAACCCTATTATCCTGCCTTCAGAATAAAAGCAACATCTCAGGTTTCAATCGGCATCCCTTTAACTACTGTCTAAACAATAAAACATCCATTCATTCTCATGCATCATACAATTAAGCATTACATTTGTCATTAACAAACAGAATAATAAAACAGTGATCCTCTCTTATGCTTCATAATACATTCCTCAGAATATTCCTCAAATTAATTATCATATCTTTCTTTATGTATTAATTTAAAACATAACCTCTCTTATCTACATGTGCAAGTGTATATAAAATCTACTACAACTCAACAATACCTAATCCATATTGACAGTTTTGGGTGATTCCCTTCCTTATTTCGATTATTACTTCAGCCCAGTAAATGTACTCTATCTAGCAAGTAGTACACATGGTGAAATTAACCATGTTGTGTATTATTCTCTCTACTAATACAGTTACAAGAAATGCAGCGAGAAAAAAAAACTATAAAAAGCTAAAGAGATGAGTATAAACAGAAGGTATCTATTACCTTTTTGTCCATTGACTATTAATGTAAAGCAATCAACAATGCATTCAATTAAAAAAAAGAAGTTCTGTCTTTTCTTTTGTCAGAAGAAAATGTATAATTTTCTTACTTTTAAATGTGCACCTTTTTAACGAATAAAAATAGGATGAAATGGAAGCCCACAAACAATAGAAATATAGAGGGGAGATCACCTTTTCCCTTTCTGCAACTGTCAGTCATATTGTCTTCACCTTTCATAGCTAAAATTGTCAAGACTTAATATAGCACTTAATAAACTCAGAAGGACTTCACTGTGGAATCAGGGGAACTGTGATGGTCATTTTTAATATTTCAGGCATTTTATAAAAAAACAACAACGATATTAACCAACTGCCCCCCTTAATTAATACCATCCTTTTTTAATTTGAACTATCTTCCATTATCTCTGGAACCAATATACAGAGAGAAATAGATTGGTGTCTGTACACCAACCTCGGAGAAAATCCAACAATATGATGTTCATTCTGGAATAACAGACCACTGCCTGTGTTTGCTTGAGGCTATGTATGTGTGTGTGACTGGGAGAGTTACGCTGAGATAGTGTTAAAGAGAGACATCAATACCAGAAAGAAAACACTGTATTCAGTTTGAGCAAAAGCATGAGAAAATCTGAAGAGAAGCTGAAGAGGGAGGAAGTGAAAATTAATGGGAAAGAGAGAGTTGCAGACAGAATTAAGGGGGAACTCCACTAATTATGCAGAAGGCCCTTCAGATCTCAAACACTGTCAAGCCTCCTCTGTGTTAAGAGAGGCTAAAATAGGAGAACATAGAATTTGGAATACGATCATTCGCAAAAAAAGAATTTGCAAATCGATAACACTGTGTAATTGTTAGACACGTGGTGGGCAATGTTGCCGTTATGCTATTGAAAAATGCAAGGACAATTTTAATATGCTCTATTGAAAGTGTTCTTTGCATCCTTTAATTAGACTGTTTCATTATTTACCATGATCTGATGGTTCAGTAATCTCAAAACAACAAAGATATACGGAGAAAAACTGAAAGTGTGCTCTTAATCAGTGTAAATAAAAATAATTGTCAAGTTAAAACCATGCAAAAAGTTCAACACAGTGAGTTTAATTTGTTTCCACCTGGTTTGTTGGAACTAACAGGTAGTATATCATTTTTTTAAACAACGATTTAATTTATCTTTTGGGTGCTAGACTGGGTTCCTCCACTAATGTATTTTTTAGTATATATTTTTGTTGTTTTTTAAGTGCTTTGCTTTCCTTCATTTAATATCATTGACTACTCTTTGTAAACCAAGTTGCTCCACTAAATATCCCACAATGGGCCTCCAAAGGTGCACATGAAGGCCAAGACAGCTGATGAGGCATCAGCGTTTTGGCAGCAACACATTGCTTAGCAAATAGACAATCAAAATGATCTGAATTACATGCTGAGCATTAATAGCTGGCTAGCTATTGTTAACCTATATTCAGCCATTATGATGAGGTTTAATTCTGGTTTGCAGAAGGTTTGAACTTTGCAGCTTCACAGTGACTACTGGAGAGGAAATGTGTGGGGAGCAGGTGTTCAGCATGCTCTGTGCTGTGGGAGACACTGGCAACTGCAAACACATGTCTCTTAATCCACTGTTGTGGCCAAATCAATTATTTACATGTTGACTCGGGGTCAATAAAAGAAACACAATTCTGCATTTGACAGGCAACAGAGTGCCACTGGTGCACAAAAGGGAGGAAATTCCCAAATCTCATAAAAAAAATTGCTCGCTGCTATAGCCTCAGATGAGTTCAAAAACAGGTTATATAGAACTGTTAGGTAAAAAATGGTACATTTCCATCCAAACCACTAAGTTCAATTTTAGAAGTGAGGATCACCACCAGGGACAGCGTCCAGCTTAAACCACAAGACGGCTGTGCAGCAGCAACTCTCAAGTGAATGTAGAGCGCTGAGTGATTTCACAGTAGTGTGTGCAGCACGAGCACCACGGAGAGAGCTGCTCTCCTCAGAGTGCAAGCACTTGCCTGCTGAGCCGCTCACCGTCTCACAACACTGACTTTAAAACAGTGGCTTTTCTACAGCATCACTGGGTTAGACAGGTGATCCAGCTGCCCTTTTTAGCAAAGCAAAGGGCATTTCTTACTCTCTTGGCTTATCCCCTTTCCTCGAGGTTTGAGTTGTATAGCTGCTGAATAAAAGGGAGAGCTCATTTACTTTGCTAACCCAGTGTTTTAAAAACACTTTTGAAATTCTAACCAAGAGCCTCTTTAGGTTCTACGTCTCGGCTTTTGTTACCCTGCTAGGTGTGATGTACTACAGTCATTCCCAAATACTGTTTTGGGACCCTCAGGTGGGTCAAAAGAGATGTTATGATGGGGTCGATAAATCAATTTGCAGAATTTCTCCCAACGTCTTTTATTTAGGATTAATATGCAGTACACCTTTGAGCCACATGAAAGAGCCAGACTGTTCTTATCAGCCTACTTTGAAGTTTGCATCTAATGTGAAAAGCTCGCGACATTCTTTTTTTAGATTAACTGATGAGAGGAAATTTTAAAAATAAAGATCTGCCTGAATTAATTATTTTGGTGTGACGACCCTCTCTGCCACTGGCTCGTGTCCCTCCAGGTGTTGCAGGTGGGCGTGGCAGAGGGTCATCAGGAGAGTGGAAACACCCGAGGTAATCGGCTAGTGACACGTGGGCCCTGTGTGCCAGTGCTGCTGTTAAAAGGCCCTCTGGCCTCAGGAGCTCTCTCTCTCTCTCTCTCTCTATCTCTCTCTCTCTCTCTCTCTCTCTCTCTCTCTCCGTCCTGAGACACCCGTTTGGCTGGTTGTTGAAGAATGTGCTTTGACCCAACGCTATACAACATATCACACACACTTTCCACGCATGCACTCACCTCCATTACTGAAACTACTGACTCCACACGCCACTGTTTATGCTACCTAAGTTATGTTATGCTACCGAAGTTATGTTATGGTACCTATGTTACTTTAAATAAAACCCTTTCTGTTAACTACTTGCTTGTGTGTATCCCCCTTTGTTGTCATGGCCGTGCGGCCCGGTTCGTGACATTGGTCTCATTCATAAAGTATTTAATAAGTGTATATGTGTTCAATAACACATGCAAACAATTTTCACATGTAATTCAGCATTTACTTAATAATAAT
The DNA here is from genome assembly GCF_009769545.1 of Cyclopterus lumpus. Taxonomy (NCBI): domain Eukaryota; kingdom Metazoa; phylum Chordata; class Actinopteri; order Perciformes; family Cyclopteridae; genus Cyclopterus; species Cyclopterus lumpus. Next base: position 9,192,208 of record NC_046988.1, read on the forward strand.
AAATCAGATATGTGTTTGGAACTTTAATCAAGAGACTTGGTTGTGACATTTACAGAGTTTCGACATGCTTGGAGGTCAGATTTACAACAAAGGGATAAATTAACATTGACTTCACAAATTAAATCCAGTCTTAATTGGTAATCTCCCAGACAGAAAAAATCATCCTCTTCTTATTCTTTGATTTAACTTGTGTCTGCTAGGAAGGTGCTTTCTTCTCTAGAGCAATTTCCCTTTTTTAAGTGGTACCAATCAGAATCAAGACAGCCGGAAAATAAGTATTAGTTATGTCGGAGATCCTTTCAAAATTGAAATCAAATACATCCTTTTTGCCATAGTCCAAGATCATCCAGAATCAGAGAGTTTGACCTTGTGCCCATTGATTGTATGTTTGACAGACAGCCTGATGAGCGGACAGGCAGAAGTCAATCCGTAACTCCAGGGACTTGACATGTAGCTATGCTTATAATATTTAGGCTACACAGTGTTGTGTAGCCTAAATAAATTATTATTTCCTTAATGCTCACATTCATGTACACAGACACACGCTCACTCTTAGCAATTTGTTAAAGTGATTCACGAGTAGCACTATGAAGCAACCCGTGTCATCCAAGTATCCTCTTTTTCCTTTTTTTTCCTCTTTTTTCAAATTCAAACACACACACACTCACACGCACAAGCACACACACACACACACACACACACACACATATACACACACACACACACACTGGCCCAAAAGTTATCCATTTTCATTTACTGAATTTATACCTTGCACCGTAGCTCTTGGCCTCGTGCTTTAAAATCCATAAGTTGTGATTCACAGCTGATGCAACCCAGTATTGGTGTTGTTGTCCCCCCCCACCCCCTATGATTTGTGGTTTACAGGTTTATTACTCGGGTTTGACATATCTTTCTGTGGGTCAGTGGGCTTATTACTGGATGTGCCGTAAATCCTCACTATGATTGACAGCGGATCAAGACAGCGCTTGCTATAGTCTAGCTGTAGATGTGTGTTTGGGATGTGAATACAATGCTCTATAGGTAAAAGCCATTTCAAAAAAATGCATGGATGTTAAACTGTAATTTAAAGGAAGATTTTGTCATTCTGGGAAATATGCTGAGTTGCTTTCATGCTCTATTCAGAACGTAGACTATAGGAAGTGGATTTGTATATGGATTTATGCTAAGTTAAGCCAATTGCCTCCTGGCTTGGGCTCCATAGTTTATGTCAATCTCCTCCTCAAACTTGTACAAGAACGGGCGCAAGAGTGCTTTCCAGAATGTTAAACTATTCATTTAAGCTGAATTCATGAAAAGTATATCAGCAGAATAGTATCCTCAGGGGTCATGGAAGCAAAAGCTTTGGTGTAAAAAGAGTTCGGGAGGCCAAGGGGAAGGATGTTCTGCTAACTTCATTGGGGCTGTGATCTTTTTAAAGTGATATGCGTCAAGTTCAAATGTTTTCGGATCTCCTTCGTGACTCAAAGGAAGATGAAAAGTGAGATTGACTGGAAAATAGAATCAGGCGTTTCAGCATACTGTTGTGGTGTGCTGTGAGCCGAGCCTCAAGGTGAAGCTCCCACATTAACTATCAATCTAAATTGCATCCCTCACCCTAAGTCAAGAGTTTTGGGTCGTGACCAAAATAATGACATTTGGAATGTTTCAGATTACATTTTGTCCGAGGTTTCTTTGTTCATCTCCAGGCACTGCTAAACACAAGCCAAATGAGGTGGTGCAGGCATCTGATGGGCATGCCACCTCCCTAAATATGTATTCTGGTTCAGCTAAAAGGAGACCACAAGGCAGAACCAGAACATGCTGTAGGGATTACATATCTGATATGGCCTGGGAAAGCCTCATGAATCCCCTAGGATCTATTTTATCCACAGTTAAGAAATGGGGAAGCATTGTCTCAACAGTCTGCACTAGCCCCACTGCTACAGGTATCACCACTTTGATAGGACTTACACATTGTTCTTCAATCTAGTTCAGCATTAAAAATCTAATTCATGTTTGAATTTTATAGACTAATACTTTTACACTGTACCGCAACAACAACAGTTCATACTATACAGTACATCAATAAGCTCCGGTTGGTTGAAGGCAAAACATAAAAGAAGTGAAGTGAGTAGACTAGAGGTAATGAGTCAGGCAGCCCTGGGCTCCTGAGGAGGGGTCATATAAAGTCTGAGATTTATAGAGTTTTTTAATGTGTCCAGAGTCACATCTTGTTAAGAGCTCCGATAATTCCTACCAGTACTTGTGGTATAGTATCACTTCCTCAAATCAAACTCCAGGTATATGACTATGGGAGAGACTATGGGTCCATCCATGCATCTGTTCGTGCATCCATCCATGCATTTATCTATCCATCCAGCCATGCATCCATTCATCCATCCAGTCATGCATCCATGCATCCATTCATCAAGTCATGAATCCATTCATCCATCCAGTCATGCATCTATTCATCCATCCAGCCATGCATCCATTCATCCAGCCAGTCAGGCATCCATTCATCCATCCAGCTATGCATCCATTCATCCAGCCAGTCAGGCATCCATTCATCCATCTAGCCATGAATCCATTCATCCATCCAGCCATGCGTCTATTCATCCATCCAGCCATGAATCCATCCAGCCATGCATCTATTCATCCATCCAGCCATGAATTAAATTAAATTCAATTCAGTTTATTTTGTATAGTCCAATATCACAAATTACAAATTTACATCAGAGGGCTTTACAATCTGTACACATACGACATCCCTGTCCCAGGACCTCACATCGGATCAGGAAAAACTCCCCAAAAATAACCTTTCACAGGGAAAAAGGGAAGAAACCTTCAGGAGATCAACAGAAGAGGATCCCTCTCCCCGGATGGACAGATGCAGTAGATGTCATGTGTACAGAATGAACAGCATTACAGAGTTACATAAACACATTCAATGAATATGACAATGTATGAATGGAACTCCAATCCATGAAACAGAAGGAGGTAGATTGGAGGGGGGGCGGGGCGATCAGGGCCAACGCGGGAGGCCGGCTCACCAGGCATCAGACACCGCCAGGTCCAATGGACCCTATGAAACGTGAAGTCACAAAGACTCCGGGGAGGAAGCAGAGTTGATAAGGTGCAATGGAGAGATGTAAATTCATCCATAAGGAGAGAGAGAAGAGGAGATAGGTGCTCAGTGTATCCTAAAACATCCCCCAGCAGCCTATAGCAGCATATCTAGGCTGGACCAGGGCAAACCTGATTCAGCCCTAACTATAAGCACTATTAAAGAGGAAAGTCTTCAGTCTATTCTTAAATGAGGTGACTGTGTCTGCCTCCCGGACTGAAAGTGGAAAATTAGAGCAACCTGATAATAAGGAGTTGAAGTAATCTAGTCTGGAAGTAACACACGCGTGAACCATCTTTTTGGGATTTTTGTAATGTTACATAGATGGAAAAAATGCAGTCCTTGAGATTTGCTTAACATGGTAGTTGAAGGACAAGTCCCGATCAAAGATAACGCTGAGATTGTTTACAGTGGTGTTGGATGCCAGGGCAACGCCATCTACAGAAACCACATCACCAGATAATTGATCTCTGAGGTGTTCAGGGCCAAGTAAAATAACTTCAGTTATGTCTGAGTTTAACATCAGGAAGTTGCAGGTCATCCATGTTTTCATATCTTAAAGACATTCTTGAATTTTAGCGAGCTGGTTGGTCTCCTCTGGTTTGAACGATAGATATAATTGAGTATCATCTGCATAGCAATGAAAGGTTATGGAGTGTTTCCTGATAATGTTGCCCAAAGGAAGCATAAATAAGGTAAACAAAATTGGTCCAAGCACAGAACCTTGTGGAACTCCGTGATTAACGTTGGTGGTCATTGAGGCTTCATCGTTTACAAATACAAATTGAGATCAATCTGATGAATAGGATTTAAACCAACGTAGCGCAGTACCTGAAATGCCAAACGACTGATCCAAAATCTGTAATAGGATGTCATGGTCAATGGTGTCGAACGCAGCACTAAGGTCTAACAAAACAAGTACAGAGATGAGTCCCCTATCTGATCCAATTAGGAGGTCATTTGTAATTTTCACCAGTGCTGTCTCTGTGCTTTGGTGTTTTCTAAATCCTGACTGAAACTCAGCACAACTGATTTGCGACTACTTTCTCAAGGATCTTAGAGAGGAAGGGAAGATTAGAGATCGGTCTGTAGTTAGCCAACACCTCTGGATTAAGACTGGGCTTTTTTCAGGAGAGGTTTAATTACAGCTACTTTGAAGGAATGTGGTACATGGCCCGTTAGCAAAGACACATTAACAATATCCAGCAGAGAGGTGCCAATTAAAGGCAACATGCCTTTAAGCAGCCTCGTTGGGATGGGGTCTAAGAGGCAGGTAGACGGTTTATAAGTAGAAACCATTGAGGACAATTGGTCTAGGTTAATGGGAGAAAAGCTATCCAAATATACACCAGGGCATACAGCCGTTTTCAAGGCCACTCCTCTTGATGACAGATCGGCAGTGGTTGAGGGCAAGAGATCATCAATCTTGTCTCTAATAGTTAAAATATTTTCATTGAAGAATTTCACAAAGTCATTACTACTGAGGTCTATTGGAATATACGGTTCCACAGAGCTGTGACTCTCTGTCAGCCTGGCTACAGTGGTGCTAAAGAGAACCCTGGGGTTGTTCTTATTTTTCTCTATTACTGATGAGTAATAAGCTGCTCTGGCATTACGGAGAGCCTTTTTATATGTTTTAAGGCTATCTCTCCAAACTAAGCGTGATTCTTCCAGATTGGTGGAACGCCATAAGCTTTAGAGCTTTCGTGAAGTTTGCTTTAGTTCGCGGGTCTGAGGGTTATGAATGAGTCCATTCATCCATCCAGCCATGCATCTATTCATCCATCCATCCATGAATCCATGCATCCATCCAGCCATGAATCCATTCATCCATCCAGCCATGCATCTATTCATCCATCCAGCCATGAATCCATTCATCCATCCAGCCATGAATCCATTCATCCATCCAGCCATGCATCTATTCATCCATCAGTCATGCATCATTTCATCCAGCCATGAATCCATTCATCCATCCACCCAGCCATGCATCCATCCATCCATCCAGTCATGCATCTATTCATCCATCCAGCCATGAATCCATTGATCCTTCCAGTCATGCATCCATTCATCCATCCAGCCATGAATCCATTCATCCATCCAGCCATGCATCTATTCATCCATCAGTCATGCATCCTTTCATCCAGCCATGAATCCATTCATCAATCCAGCCATGCATCCATTCATCCATCCATCCATCCAGTCATGCATTTATTCATCCATCCAGCCATGAATCCATTGATCCTTCCAGTCATGCATCCATTCATCCATCCAGCCATGAATCCATTCATCCATCCAGCCATGCATCTATTCATCCATCAGTCATGCATCCTTTCATCCAGCCATGAATCCATTCATCAAGACAGCCATGCATCCATCCATTCATCCATCCATCCAGTCATGCATTTATTCATCCATCCAGCCATGAATCCATTGATCCTTCCAGTCATGCATCCATTCATCCATCCAGCCATGCATCTGTGTAGTTTTGTTGACTTACAAACTGCAAAGATTTGACTCATTAACATTTCTGCCATTGCAATCAGTGTGACGTCAAATGACAGAGATTTTGGAACATATGGCACCTTTTTCTTCATTAGCAGCCCGATATACACCTCCACACATGTGAAGCGGCTATAATAGTGATTTTACATCTGTTTTTGAAAAAGGTCAATCTGCTACCTTTCTCATAAAATACAACGCCTACCTCAAGGGCCAAGACTGGGGTCGAAAGGGAACACCACACAAGTGGAGTACAAAACAAGCGATGAACAGGCACTAATCTCAAACAACCTCAGGTCTACTATTTGCATTCGGGCAAATGGAATTTACTCTGACTGTATGTGTGTTTGCAATGCTTAAATAACACACACACACACACACACACATACACAATAAAATGTCACCGTTAATGGGTTTTTTTCAACTTCTTTTACTGTGACATTTAAAATTCTTTGGAAAGGCAAGGCCAGTTCGCCCCAGGGTGGTGCGGAGAAGAGCGAAAGCAGCCTCAGTATTGTTTGCATTTTTAATTGCTAATTTGATAGCAAGGGACAAGATTAGATTTGGGTTTTCATTTTCCAAAGGAAAAGGAAATCGTTTGGCACTTGTGCACCCCAGCAAGGAATTCGGCTCTGGCATTCTTTGTCGGTGGTTTTCTGAGCTGCACTAACTGTGGCGCACCAGTAAATGACTCAGCAGAACAGAGGGCATTGTGGGAAGGAAGGGAAGAGAGCTGCGATGCAGAATTAAGCTTTCGTTTCAAACTTTAATCGACAGTATTTCACTCCATTTGAATCAATATGAGTTAGAAAGAGCAAACTGAATACTGAGGAAAGTGAGCAAGAGAGCAAAAACTGAAATTAAATTCTGGATCTTGTCTTATCTGTCTTATCTTAACAATTCTACGACAATTCTGGAGTTCAACAAGAAAGAAAACACATCAAAGTTTTCCATTAGACTTATCTTTGTTCTCCCAACGAGTCGCAGGAATTTTAATTCTCTGAATCCCTGTAAATCTGCAGATCCAACTGAGAACCAACCATTCACCCACTCCACCATACCACACCGCAGGGGAAGGATGAAAAGTATTTTAACCAAACAGTTTCAAACACAGGTGGTCGTATGCTTGCCGGTCTCCTCAGCAGTCGAGCAGAGCCCCGGTCTTTAAAATAATGTGTATGAGTAGGGGAGGATTGGACATCCAAATTACCAGAGAAATACCACAAAGTAGGATTTACGTAATAATGTGTATGGAATCATCTCAACAATTGAAACACTTCATAAGCTGACATTTTAAAATTAACTGGCGATTTCAGCTAATTTTGCCAAACATAAGCATACATGCCGTACCGATATCTTAAAATTTACTTTGAATGTAATTCTAATCTGATCTAATATCTAATATAAAATGTCAAACTAAAAAAAATATGTAAACATTCTCAACATTTTAGCTTCACCTAAAGTGACCTTCTTCTTGGAGCTTGTCACAGCAGGCCTAAGAAAGAAAACAAACGTTGAGGCAACACAACATGATCTGAGTCTGATTACTTGATAATGGAAATAGGGGTAATTAGAAAAGTTTCATAACAAACAGTGATGAGAAAGCTGTTTTTAAATCTCATCTCAAACATGAAATCTGGATGTTCCATCAGGAAAAACCAAACTGATTATTTCCCCACTATCTGGGATCCTTTGAAGTTATCTTGTTTTGTGACGAGCAGAATTGGCATGCATATTAACATCTTAAACTTGTGATATTTCGTTGCCAAATAAGTGCCCAGATTGAATGAAATATGAGCATGTAGAGCTCACAGGGAGAGTGATGAATGTAGGGTGTGGATATTATTTTCCAATACCAATGTGCTTATTACTGTTTAATTATTTTTCTACTGTTGCTTTATGAGCACCGTTTGGGATTTGGGATGTCCATCCTACCAATAAACATGTGTTTATTCTTAAAATTTACTTTGAATGTAATTCTAATCTGATCTAATATCTAATATAAAATGTCAAACTAAAAAAAATATGTAAACATTCTCAACATTTTAGCTTCACCTAAAGTGACCTTCTTCTTGGAGCTTGTCACAGCAGGCCTAAGAAAGAAAACAAGCGTTGAGGCAACACAACATGATCTGAGTCTGATTACTTGATAATGGAAATAGGGGTAATTAGAAAAGTTTCATAACAAACAGTGATGAGAAAGCTGTTTTTAAATCTCATCTCAAACATGAAATCTGGATGTTCCATCAGGAAAAACCAAACTGATTATTTCCCCACTATCTGGGATCCTTTGAAGTTATCTTGTTTTGTGGCGAGCAGAATTGGCATGCATATTAACATCTTAAACTTGTGATATTTCGTTGCCAAATAAGTGCCCAGATTGAATGAAATATGAGCATGTAGAGCTCACAGGGAGAGTGATGAATGTAGGGTGTGGATATTATTTTCCAATACCAATGTGCTTATTACTGTTTAATTATTTTTCTACTGTTGCTTTATGAGCACCGTTTGGGATTTGGGATGTCCATCCTACCAATAAACATGTGTATACCCTGCAGGGTAAATTCTACTTATTGTTGGTGTACTTAGACCCTGATATATATGTTCTTTTATTTATAGCACTTGTGATATCAAAATAGATTGCTACATGTCTTGTCCAACCAATTGTTTAAAAGAAATGTTGCTGCATGTAGTGAAACACTCACAGAAAATCATTGTTTTGTGATGACATTTATTTGTTGACTTCATTGGATATATGACAGTAGATCGTCTGACAGTAAAGGGGGTAAACAAGAGGGGAACAACATGCAACAAAGGTCCCAGGCTGGAATAGAGCCAGGGGCATTGCCTTGAGGTATTTGCTGCATGCACTGGGCTACCAGGGATCCCTCTACAAAGTGTTTTAGTAATCTTTCAGTTCATTGGCTTGGTTTTATGGCCATTACTGTTATGCTTCACTCTGACTCTATAATAAAGTTGATATGGTTAAAGAGTTACCAATTTGCAGCGGACATTACGCAACATTTGGAGTCGTGTTACATCAGGCAAACGTCAGATATTAATTATCCTTTTAGATCTGTGTTGGTCTCCAGTCTCTCCTGAGGTAAGGACATTTGGCTCTATAGTTGCTAAATGCACCCATATGTCACCGCCGGCTAGAAACACCATTAATAATGAAAGCTATAACAGGGAATCAAAACAATAAAATTACAGATGGAAAACTTTCACACCTGACCTGTTGATCAACTGAACCCTGGTGCTGACCAAGTGTCATATCTCCTGAATGCTTCTTGCTATTGCAAAAACATTTGGTGTGTATGTCATGAGTGACCATGACACATGTGGTGTCGTCTGGAAAGCAGCAATACTTAACTACAAATCAAGGAATCTCTGTCTGTCTGTCTGTCTGTGTACTTGTGTGTGTCCATCGGATCTACTTGGGGACATGCAGTGTCAAAGTTGGTGCATTTGGACATGCGACACATTCAATGTAAATAAACTTTGAATAAACAAATGACCAGAGCACAGAGGGGGCGGGGTTTCAGGGCTCTGCGGACTGACATGTTGTCCGTAACACTCATTACAGGCCATGGCTCATTGACTGCAGATAACGTTTGCTGGTGTTTGCTGGTGTTTGCTGGATATACTGAGGTTGTATAACCGGAGTCTTCTTCACTTCCCTTGAGTCGACGAGCGATGAGAAAGAAAGAGAGAGAAGAAGAAAGAGAACAAGTGGGCCAGGACAGAAATAAATGGATGAATCCTATGGCTCTTAAAACAAAGAGGTCACAGTGGTGACCCTTGAGACAGGAGGGGAGAGGTCATCAAGAGGAAGGCAGTTGCTCAGAGACATATCAGGTGTTACAAAGTCAGATGTAAGTTAAAGAATTTCAGTGAACTAAATTTCAACAAAGCCTCAGAGGTTTACATTATACAAAATTAGATCTGGCCCAGTCATCTGTGCAGAGAGAAACACAACCCAGCATGGCAGAACAGACGGCATGCAAATGTTCAACATCCTGAACAACAATGCCTCTGAAGAATCTTTCCTGGATCACTGGCGTTTCATGAAGAGCCGGGTATTGAAGCAGAACCGGAGTGAGGGGAGACAAAGAGGCAGGTGGTGGAAAGACAGATAAAGATAGACAGTGATAAAAAGACTAATTCAGTCAGAGAGTTGCACTTATCAAGGTAGAGATTTGACGGGTGGATTACCTAACCATTTAATGTAGCTCCAGACCTGACGGCGAGGCAAGTATAAAATATTGCTTTGACTGGAAAAGTGTAATCAGACCGCAAACATAGGTATAGGAGAGGCAACACACCAAAATGTTGATCTTTTCTAACCGAGACTTAACAAATCTGAGATTTAGACTGAAAGGATACAGAGTGAGACACAAGGAAACAAAGCCAAATATGGGTGCAGATAGAAAATGCACCGGAAAAGAAGTGTAACCGTAAAACACCAAGAACAGAAAAACACCGTCCATTAAGTGCTGATGCAAACACTTACTCCATGCAATAAGTCCTCTGCCATCGATTTTGCAGCCCGAGAGAATTTGTGTTCGATGGGCAAGTTTTCAGCACGACCAATCACTGTGACCATCTCAGCTAGGGTGAATCAATTAAAGTTAAAAAATAAAATCTAATCTCATTTAACTTTGCCAGACCAACCCCCTAGCAGGAATGTATGTAAAAGAAAGTTAAAGGTTTGAAAGACAGAACAAAATAAAAAATGTGAGAATAGTGGGAATGGAAAAAAAAACAGCAGAGAAGAGACAATGAGGCAGTATTGAAACTGTTTTTATTTGTGTGATTATTTTGAACAGTGTCTAAATAATAATGAAGTTGCTTCTCTCGATCCGAACTACATACATTATTGGGGACACATATGACAACGTCAGTTTTTGAGGAGACAACATGCTGTAAATTAATAAACGAAAGAACGAGCATCATTAATCAGAATCTCACAGTAACACATCAGTTTCTCAAGTGCATATGTGATATATTCCCCTCCCAAAAAACTATATGATCTATATGTCAAACAGCCCAAAGGCTGAAAATGCAGGTAGTGTGAAATTCCCAAATAGTTTTGTTCTCCCACGTTTGTTAATGCATTTAATGGAGATTTGCACGCACACAATATTTAACAGTTGTATTATGTAATATAATCAGAAGCAGAATTACATTAAAGCTCACTGATTTTTTTGGGAGGCTCCCCAAAATCTTCTCGGAATCCCCAAAAAACTAATAAGGAGTAGATAAAGCTCTGATTTTAAAACGAAAAGTGACACAATCATGACAATGTGACTATTTTATAACAGCAAAGAGAGAGCAAGAAGTTGTTTGCTTATCATTTGAACTTCAATATCAATATATTATTATATATTAGTCACTGAACTGTGCTCAGTGAGCTTGTACAATTGGCCTGGAAGGCAGTTAGGAGCTGATTGCATAATGAGCAGCTGTGTCTGTAAATCAGTATGTTTGCAAATGTACTGATTAAGGACATTTTGGTAAATTTTCTAATTTACTGATTACAGAAATTTAGTGTATTTTCCAAATGGGTCAGAGAAAAACTAAAAGAAGAAAGAGGAGGAGGAGGGGAAAGACAAGGTCATATGTGACACTCAGAAAGCAGAAAACTAATAACATATATATATATATATATATATATATATATATATATATATATATATATATATATGGCAGACTGACAAAATGTAATATGCAGCAATACGGAGAAGGGCTGAAAATGAAGCCAGAGAAGACAGGTCAAAGACAAGGAGACGAGAAAAGAAAAACTCAAGGGTGAGAGAATAGTAAACAAAAACAGAAATGAACTGACAGAGAGTAACAGATCAAGCAAAGAAGATTGAACCATAAGAGAGGCTGTAGGTAGGAGAAAGATGGAGAAAAGAGAAGGTGTTGAACAGTCGCCTTCGGTTGGATTTGAGCTTTTTTAATTTGTCAGTCGGTGCTCAAGTGATGAAACTGATGGATGACACCCAAGGGACTGCTCACTGTAATAATTACAGCCTGGAGAAACTCAGAGACAAACCTTTTATACAGGTCTATCCTGACCACATGAGACATCAGTGTCAGTGGCTTCAATTGTAAGATCCGATGATGCCCTATGACCCGTCAGCAGAGCATACAGCAACAGCCATCAAGAGTACATGTAAGTGCTTTTTCCCGTGACTTCATTAAAGTGCACCGCCGAATACCCCCTAGCTACTGAAAAACAGCACAAAAAAATGTGAAATGTTTTAGAGTGCACACAAAAAAGACATTCCCAGTATCATTCAGCCATACACTGTGCAGCAGCATCAAGTTGGCCTTGTTGACTTAGCCTTAGTATCGATGTCTGGATAAGCATATCCGGCCTCTGTGTTTAGGGTTGGGTATCATTGAAAAATGCCAGTACCAATACCAGTACCCTCAATGTGATGTCAAAACCAATGGATTACTTCATTTGATACCCATAATGTGAATGGAAGCTGTGTGTGTGTCCACTCACTACCCTTTAGCTACTACACTGCACAGTCCTCAACGCCCACCCAGCACAATGTAAACAAAGATGTAAATAAGATTAATGTGCATTACAGTTTTGAGGTTCTACAAAAAGAGACCAGGTAGACACACGTGGAAAAAAATTGCTTCGACATGTAAAACAATATCCCGACATGTTGTTAAAATGCTGACATTTTGCAGTGAACTAAATTAATTATTTCAACCAGAGACATGTGAAAACACTGGTATATAACAATATGTGCAATAGTGTTAACATGTCAAATTAAGAGAATAAGTCAAAACCACTAGAAAAAAATAAATCTGCTAAAAGGAGACTGACACATTTTGTCCAAATGCTTTTCCATAGAAGAAAGAAGGAAAAAAAAATACGAAGAATACTAAAATTGAAAATGCAAATTTGTGGGAAAAATGACAAACAAAACACATGTTTGCTTGTTTTGCTGGAGGCTAATAATTGTAATTGGCATGTTTTGTTTGTGAAAAAGGCCACAATCGTGGCTAAAACACAAAACATGAATCTAAAACAAGAATAAAAAATGAATTAAAACGGAAGTGTTTTTTTCTCAAAAGGCAACAAAACAAACAACACAAGCACAAATCAACATTTTAAGATTGGTTGAACTTCTTAAAATAATTAGCTGCAGTGTGTCTAGGAGCCAGAGAGTGTAAACACCTGATAGCATTAACCTTTATCGTAACGTTTTATTTGCATGTTCCTTCAGCTGTCACTCATTCATTAGGGTTTCAGTCCCAGTTTTCACTGACACAACTGACACAAGAAGAAATATTACATGACAGGAGTGAGTTAAGAGTTGCTCTGCATTAGTCATAGGTGCAATTTGCTGGCTTGACAGCAGGAGCCAATTACTGAATGAAATGCTGAATTGTTTGATTTGGTGGTGGTAGGATGGGAAGTTTCAGTATGAAGAATCTGCTCAGAAATCACAGTTTGCCAGAAGCTCATTTCTCAACCTGGTGGCTTGTAAAGAAAAGGGAGGCTTAAAGATTTGGTTCATCATTTAACGTTTAATGTTTTTAAATGATTCAGGCTCCATAAAACTAGGCAGCAATAAATATCTTAAAATGAGTGATAGCTGAGTGACTCATGATGTGTTGTACTTAACAGTCATTATTTTGAAAGTGTGTTTTTTTCGCCTTCAACAAAATGTATCTCAACAAAAATTGTGCAGATATGCAGCGGTTTCAAAAGTAGTTAAAAAAAACAATGCCGTTTTCTTACATTTCAAGTCCATTTTTGAACTACTGGTTCAACTAAAAGGGTGCCCCATATATGTAACTGGCTCCAAAGAACGGTCAAATTAATAGCATTAACAGCATTTCTTTTTTTATTACTGCCTTCATAAAAACAAAAAAACTCAAGGCAGGTCACATTTTTGAACTGACTATATATGATAGAATTGTTGTCCTGGAGAATAACAACAACTTTACTGTGACAGAATCATGTCAAAAGGTTGAGTCATTTCCTGGATGTCAGTTTGGCAGACATTAATTTCCAGGTCTCCCTGGCCTTGAGATAATGCAGTGCATCAGACTAAGGCAGTAAATGTGTTTTGCCGCAGAGGAAAAAAGAACCTTTTTTTTAATTGATGCCTGTTTTGTCAACCAATTTCCACTCATCTCCCGTTCCTCTGCCAACTCCTTTTTTTCTTACATTCAGTTTATCCATTTAATCCTCTACATCTCTCTTCCTCTTCCCTCTTTATCCTCACTGCTTCCTGTTAGTTTCTCTAAATCAACCATCAGACTTCCTTACCAACTCAATCTATGGTCCCTGTCATTGTCTCACTTTCTCCATCTCTAACTCATAGCTAGTTGACCTTTTTCTCTGTCCCACTTGTTGTCTCTGGGAAACTCTGGTGCCTAAGTGCTATTACTCTTAAAAAACATGTGCATAATGTACCATGCAACACATCTAGTGATAAATTATATTAAAAAACCATAATATGTACAGAGGATTTAGGAAATCATATCACTTTCCTATTTGATTTGTGTTTTTTATTATTTAAAAGAATTGTATCTACTTGAGGGCATTGGTATGTTTTTTTAATCCCATCAAATTCCACATACATGTACAAATAATGTTAAGAATCCTGTTCTATATATAATGTGCTTGACCATTGCTTGATTATGGTGCTGCAAAGCTCCTTTTGATGTTGTATTCGAGGATGTAGGGAAACATAAGGACCATATTATGAAGTACAGAGCTAAACACAAAATGAATTGCCAACCCGCCATTTTTCTTGTTATTATTACATTTTATCATGAAGCATTAATAAGCTGCAAGCCATTTGCCCCTCCTCTTCACTGCTTTGTTCTAGTCCTCCTCTACACTTTGCTGCGTGGTTAAAAGCACACTGTTTCCATAGAGACAGCTACTGCCTGTCAACTTGTGGTCAAGGCAGTGCGAGAAGGAAAGCAATAACAGGGCAGTCAAACATACAGTTTCTATATGCTTCAGAGGCCCCAAACAGCAATTTTAGTCTGAAGGGGTCCCACGCCTTGTCCACGGCTCCACTCATGCAATGAAAAATCCAATTGTTTTGGGTCATCGGTTGTGCTAACAATATAATAGGGTAGCATTGAGTGGGTTAAATATGTAGACTCATATCAACAAGAATAACAATCTACAGCATGTTTCATGAGTCTCTGAGCCTGCAGCTCCAGCAGCTAAATGCTCACATACTCACATTGACAACGTGAACACACTGATGTTCAACACATATTGTTTAACATCTTAGCGAGCTAACATTTGCTAAATGGCAATAAATATAAAGAAACAGTGAATTCAAATTATCTTAATAAAGGGTTCCTGAATATCTGTCCAAATCTTTCATGACAATACATTTAAGAGTTTTGAGACTTGAGAAAAAAACCAATAAAAACATCATGGTGGTTCTTGAGTAAAATTCACGAACGTGATTAACATACATCCTCTGGGGACCATGAATATCTATACAAAATATTTAAATTCATCTAATAGCTGAACTGGTCTGGGTCCGGAACCAGGCGCCATTCTATACGGACCCGGACCTCTAATCGATAGATAATTATGAATTGATAATTATTAAAGCACTTTTATTTTAACCACTGCAGCTTTTCTAGCTTTTATGGCACTTGTTCAGCGGTCCAGGAAACACAATGACTAATTGCATGCGTTGCAATCAAATACGTGTGTTCCGATAAGCATCGCGGCTCGAGAGTGATACAAACACACGGGAGAGACACCGCGAAACATCAAATAGTCGGAGAAGTATGCGAGTCAGAAAAGTTATTTCACTTGCCGTGCTCTAAAGAGAGAAACGTGTAGAGTAAAACAAGAGAGCCTTTAACCGATTTAAAAGCTTCAGGTGTGAAGCGCCACAACGAGACAAAGCACACACCTTTTGCGCAAACGTACCACTCAAATACGCAATGAAGGCACAGAAAAATAAGCTTTAGAGCCCCATAGGATCGGAATCCAAACATGTAATGCCCAATGAGGATGTAAAGGAAAAGGAGGAGGAGGTAAAGTGTTTCAATAACCACAGATAAACTATAGTCTCTGCACACACATTTCTCTTTTTAGGAGGTGAGAACATGGATATTACGTTTTTTTTGGTTCACATCACTTTAAACCTCAATTAACTGAATTTAAAGCTGCAGGGCAAGGACAATTCATCCATCCATCCCATCCATTTTCAATACCGCTTATCCTCATTAGGGTCGCGGGGGCGCTGGAGCCTATCCCAGCTGACATAGGCTCCAGCAGGCCGCCAGTCCATCGAGGGCACATGTAGGGACATACAACCATTCACTCTCACATTCACACCTATGGGCAATTTAGAGATCAATTAACCTGCAGCATGTCTTTGGACTGTGGGAGGAAGCCGGAGAGCCCGGAGAGAACCCACGCTGCCACGGGGAGAACATGCAAACTCCACACAGAAGGACCGCTCCGACCGGGAATTGAACCCGCGGCCCTCCTGCTGTGAGGCGACAGTGCTAGCCACTACACCACCGTGCAGCCCAAGGACAATTCAGTTACATTTATTTTCCTAAATAAGACAGTCTGGCTCTCAATCCAGACGCTGCCTCTCTTCGACAAGCAAACCACGCACACACATATACTGTACACACACACACACACGCACACACACACACACAGAGCTTAAAAGCTTGTCACATCAATGGTTTAATGTCTCACTGCAGTCATGTGGCTAAAATGGCTTCACCTGCTGTTGAATCCATTCGACATCTCCCTTTCTCACCGTTCCCCTCTGTTGCATCAGTGGCCACAGTCACTGTGACCTCACATCTACACAAGCGGTCTGCAGCTGATCGTCTGCAGCTGATCGTCTTTGTGAACGCTCATTGGTGCTTTACTTACAAACACTGCCCACTTGAAGAGAGCATCGGCGCTGCCACGCATTGCCGCACATGCTCTGAAGACATTTGACCTCACTTCAGGCGCGCACAAGCAATCAGTGGCGGGCGCAAACCCACACCGACACTCACAAAGAGCGTGATTCCGGCCTTGACCTGCCGCACTGCATTCATGGTATGCTTTCAGCAAAGATGCAGTATCTGACTTTGGAATATGTATCTCTGCAGGCTGAAACTGCACCAATTCAATTCAATTCAGTGTATTTTGTATAGCCCAATATCACAAATTACACATTTGCCTAAGAGGGCTTTACAATCTGTACACATACGACATCCCTGTCCCAGGACCTCACATCGGATCAGGAAAAACTCCCCAAAAATAAACTTTCACAGGGAAAAAAGGGAAGAAACCTTCAGGAGAGCAACAGAGGAGGATAAATGTCATGTGTACAGAATGAACAGCATTACAGAGTTACATAAACACATTACATGAATATGACAATGTATGAATGGACCTCCACAATCCATGAAACAGAAGGAGGTAGAGAGGAGGGGGGGGCGGGGCATCAACAGGGCCATGGCACGAGGTCGGCTCACCAGGCAGGAGGCATCAGACACAGCCAGGTCCAATGGACCTTATGAGACGTGAAGTCACAAAGAATCCGGGGAGGAAGCAGAGTTAGTAAGATGCAATGGAGAGATGTAAATTGATCCATGAGTAGAGAGAGAAGAGGAGATAGGTGCTCAGTGTATCCTAAAACATCCCCCAGCAGCCTATATATAGCAGCATATCTAGGGACTGGAAGAGGGCAAACCTGATTCAGCCCTAACTATAAGCACTATTAAAGAGGAAAGTCTTAAATCTACTACTTAAATGTGGTGACTGTGTCTGTCTCCCGGACTGAAAGTGGAAGCTGGTTCCATAAAAGAGGAGCTTGATAACTGAAGGCTCTGGCTCCTATCCTAATTTTGAAGACTCTAGGAACCAAGAGTAGCCTCGCATTTAGTGAGCGCAGTACTACAAGCTCCTTAAGATATGATCACCAATCAAGGCTTTGTAAGTGAGGAGAATAATTTTAAATGTGATTTCTTGATTTTACAGGGAGCCAGTGCAGAGCAGCTAATACAGGAGTGATGTGATCTCTTTTCTTAGTTTTTGTGAGTACACGAGCTGCAGCATTCTGGATCAACTGGAAGGATTTAAGAGACTTATTAGAGCATCCTGATAATAAGGAGTTGCAGTAATCCAGTCAAGAAGTAACAAACACGTGAACCAGCTTTTCTGCATCTTTTTGAGACAAGATGTGCCTGAATTTTTGAAATGTTAAGTAGATGAAAAAATGCAATCCTTGAGATTTGCTTAACGTGGGAGTTAAAGGACAAGTCTCGGTCAAAGATAACACTGAGATTGTTTACAGTGGTGTTGGACCAGATAATTGATCTCTGAGGTGTTCAGGGCCGAATAAAATAACTTCAGTTTTGTCTGAGTTTAACATCAGAAAGTTGCAGGTCATCCATGTTTTTATGTCTTTAAGACATGCTTAAAGTTTACCAAGCTGGTTGGTCTCCTCTGGTTTGATCGATAGATATAATTGAGTATCATCTGCATAACAATGAAAGGTTATGGAGTGTTTCCTGATAATGTTGCCCAAATAAACCATATATAAGGTAAATAAAATTGGTCAAAGCACAGAACCTTGTGGAACTCCGTGATTAACGCTGGTGGTTATTGAGGCTTCATCGTTTACAAATAAAAATTGAGATAGATCTGATAAATAGGATTTAAACCAGCTTAGTGCGGTATCTGAAATGCCAATCGACGGATCCAGTCTCTGTAATAGGATGTCATGGTTGATGGTGTCGAACGCAGCACTAAGGTCTAACAAAACAAGTACAGAGATGAGTCCTTTATCTGATACAATTAGGAGGTCATTTGTAATTTTCACCAGTGCTGTCTCTGTGCTGTGAAAACTGATAGTGTGCACCACTATCAGTTTTCTCCAAACATACATACTTGCATTCTAATAAAAAGCTTGAATGCAAATTGCTGATTCTGTGCATACGGGTGTATAATGCAGACAATCTTATTCTTATTATTTGTATGTTTTGGGGATTTTAGATATCCACTTCTGAAACTTTGGGACTATTTCTTTGGTTAAAACGTTTTTTCCTATGAAAGTGGTCTTTTCTGTAGAAACTGATTACCTCATCGTTGTGATTGTGGGTTTGACTGCCATTTTAATTTCAAAATATCACAATAAACCTTCACTGAATACTTGTAATGCAAAGTTGTTTATGGTTTTGTGTCCCGACACAGAAGTCTGCTCAATATTTGAAAATGACACAGCAAAACCAGGTTGCGCCGGGCCAAGAAATGAAACATGAATAGATAGGACTTGAATCATTGAAAATTGTTTACTGTAGATTGCAGAGCTGGCATTGGACTGATGTGACTTCAGGAAACATGTGCCCTTCCCATCAACACCATTGGTGCTGTGTCAGCCACACAGAGTATTCCAGCAACAATGTGTTGTGGGAATATCTCTGTTGCCTGATGTATCGCGCTGATGCCTTAAAGTCAACCAGCTGACACAGAGGGGATTAAAGACAGATGTCATCATGTGCAGGTGTTGCAGACTGTACATGTGCTGTTATCAGGGGTACACAGCACGGACAACCAATTCAATACACGGACACACATGACAGGAATATGATCATAGACGATAAGCAGCATATTTGGTGGTTACTTTACTGAACAGCAGCTCTTCAGAAAAGCAGCATCTGTTTAAGTATTTCAAGTTTTTAAGTGATCTATGTATCCACACCTCTGACCATAGTTCAAACAGTGTTATATTTGCGTCTTCAAATCACAATGTCCCACTTCTGCCTCTTGAGTCTGAACGATGTAATATGTCTCTGTACAATACCAGTTGGAGTATCGTTGTGGTATCGTACATGTGAGCAGCACAACCATCAAGGATGGAACTGGATATAGTGAGACATATTTGCAACTATGCAGTGATCATATTTGAAATTCAAATAAGAGGCTGTGTGCAAAACAGTCTCTATTCGTGACTGCTGCTTACAGTATGTACAGAATGTGGCTGTGCTTCTGTCCAAATACATAAACTGTCTCAATACTTCTAAGATGAACACTATTGTATCTATGTATGGATGTGCAGATAGCTTTCCTATTTGGAGTTGCATCATGTGGAGTCTGTTGCACTCACTAACCCATACTTAGCATGACAGAAGGGGACTTTTGACTACTTTATTTTCAAAATTGGATTGTAAAATTGGCAGTCGGGTTTGAATATAGGGGCCCATCTCAGACCCATTTCATACAGCACATCGTAAGCTTATGAAAACATAAAGCACATACTAACTGGAATAATTCGATAACACTGACAACTGGTACACAAGGAGACTGAACGGAGAAAGAACATGTTGGCAATGATTAAAGGCATTATATGAAATTAGAAAATAAAAGCACTGAATTCAAATAGTGAAATAATATAACAATGACCTTTAAAATCACCCAGCAAGCGGTTACCAAAGAAAGACCAAAGTTAAATATTCACTCGCAACTATTGTTTGGATTAATTTGAATATCATCTCCTGATACGCATGGTTATTCATTGACACACATATATGCCTGGTGGCATCAATCCATGTGCTATGATTTGCATACCAAAGAAATTTGTCTCTTCTAACAACCGTATTCCTGATGACAATTTAACTGTGCTACACCACTGAATGATTTATGAAGCTGTACATTCTGTATTTTGACATTTTTAGAGTAGTAATGAGGAATATGACACATCAGAAACATAGTTGCTCTATTTGGCAATCCATTGAAGATTAGCAAAAGAAATAAGGCTCTTGCATGTTTTACCTACCGGCTGCTGTAACTTTCAGAGAACAAACCAAAATGATTTGCTTCCAACTAGTCTACAAGTCCAGTAAGTTGCTCTATGTAGTGTTGTTCTGTGAAGCTTTGCTCATTCAAAGCCAATGGCGCCCCTTTGAAGGTTGGATATATTTTTAAGCTGAAAATCCAAATTTGGCTAATACTCTGTGTTGGAGCTATTTATTTGACATTAGTATTTAGTTATTTTATTGACAAGTAGTATTGTTTAATCATTCAGGTTGTTTGCTTATTTAGATTAGTTCCTTTGTTCTTTTGTTTGTTTGCTGGTTTTGTTTAGTTAAAGAAAAACGAAAAGAAAAACGGATTCCTGAATGGACAATGCTTTCTTTTGGCTGCGTAAACCACAAACCCATGGTGCGTCAGTGGCAGTTTGTTTATGATTTATTGGACAAATGGACACTACACTCTGCATAATGAGTTCCCGGGTTCAATGAAATCATGGATGAATTTAATAATGCTACTGTCCCACTTGCAGTCTAATAAAGATGCTTTCACATATGTCGAGGTCCACCCCACCTTCTGCTCACTGCAGAGGTGAAATTTAAAGATTCTCTTACACAGTTGGAATCACAGCTCATGTAAATGTCACTAAATACAACAATTAATGCACTGTTACTGGCAACTTTGTTAGGTACACTCCAACACCTCGCTCCACTACGCATTCATCTATGTGTAAGTAACTAAATGTGACAACAGGCAGAAAACAGGATCAATGTGCACACTCTGACCTGCACTGTTCAGAGATCTCAGACCTTCTGGATGTAGTGCAGAGGCTAAGGAAAAGAAATATGCACCAAGTAAACAGCTGCACATTAAAAGCTGCAGTTGAATTAATTTAATATCTTTACTTTTAAGTCAGTGGGTATACATACTTAATATATAATAGGCAATCATCCAAATAATTAAAATGCATTCAAGACCAGTGCCATTGTCCTATTTTCTATTTTGACATTGTAAAAGCATTGTGTTTGTAGTTGGTGGAGGTTATATATAGCATGGAAATCTCAAAGAATAAATTTAAATTATTTCCCCCAATTTGTAAGATATGCTACACAAGAGATGACTGTCATCCAGTCATACTTAACTACCTTTAGTTAATCATTCATCTCTTGACATCCCTGTTTTCACTATGTAAACAAGAGAGGAAAAAAAGCCTTAAGCCAGTTCTACATCCCTGACACTACAAATAAGACCTGTGACTTCTTGAGACTGAATCAAACACGACACTTTGACAGCACTCTGCAGGTAAGAGACTTTCAAATGATTCATGCTATTTATTACAGTAGTTAACATACATTACATTATAAAGTCAATCCAGAAAGGATATGAAGGAGTTACACAATGAGTGATTTCACTGTTCACATTCACAGTTGTTGTCCACTTTTTAAAACAACAACATTTAGATACGTTCTCCCTGATGTGGATCTGTTACTCCTTTTAATTAAGACGTTTCACCATATGAACCTCACCATGTCTGTGGAGATGTCCCTTGTGTTGTTCCTGCTGTGTTCAGGTAAGTGTTCTTTTCTTGCTCTTGTTATCTATCTCATGTTATGAGGGTGTTTTGTGCATAGACGTATATGCTTTAGAATGATCCTGCTACAGCCTCCTAAAGACGCTCATGTGGGTCTCAGAAGGGGTTAACAGGATTAAAACCTTCAAATATTTGTCGTCAATAGTGAATACTTCTACATACTACCTCCACTATTCTTCCTTTGATAACATGCAACAACTGTGCACAAATTAATAAACTATGCATCAAAGTTGGGATAGGTTATTGAGTTTATAGTCTCATAGTGTGTAACATACATTGTATTTGAACCTAGCAAACTCAATTTGAACTGTCCACAAGCTCATAATGTTGTTTGTTGTTCTTATAAGCCATAAATGATAAGTGAGAAACAAATACAAGTGTGTCTGTTGTGTTCTTTTTTTACAGGATCTTCTCACTTTACATTTGCATCAAACCGTCTACGAGTTTTTCGTCTTTTCAAACAGGAAACCTCCTGGTGTAACGTGTCGCATGAATGTAAAGAGCCACATGAATCATATGTGACTCTGTATGATGAAGAGGACGCCAAGTTCACGTATTCTTATGTGAACTGGTCAAAAGTTTGGCTTGGTCTGCATAAGCGTCAACACATAACTTGGTCCAATGGTGAATCATTTGCTTGGACAGATGATTCACCATTGGACGAAGCCACATTCACAAATTTATCTGGGAGTGTAGCAAAAGGGGAGCAGCTATGTGTATCCATTGGCACTAGGTGGAGCGGTTTTAATTGTGCAGAGAGGAAACCATTCATGTGCAACAATGGTAAGCTTCATCATATTTGATTTCCTTTTGATGTTTGAAAAAACAACATTAGATTACTAAAGAAAAACAAAGCTAAGACTCTGCTGACACGCTAGTGGCTATGTGAGGCTATGCTTTGAAGTAAATGCTGACTTCAGCAGACTGACATGTTTGAAGAAGCAGGAAGGTTGGGGATCACCAAAGGTCAAAGCGAAACATCGTCTGGGAACCATGAAATCTGTACAAAATGCCATGGCAATCCATCCAGTCATTGATATATTTTAGTATAAACCATACTGCTGGGCCGACGACAGACAGACTCACATTGAAATCCGTATTCATGCCGCTAGTGTGGCTTCACAAGGCCCATCTGAGCTGCTGAGGTGCCAACACCAAAACAACAATTAAACAACAACTGGTAAAATGAGATAAAATGTTAGAGCTTTGCTTGTTTTTGTTTTATTTCAGTTCACAATTTAAATGACTTATTCCTTTACTTGGTGTGCTTTTGAAATGTGGTTGCATACGTTGTCCTGCACAAACTACAAAAGGTCCAGAGTATTAACTTTCTTACTTTGATAATGATAGGACAGAAAATTACAATGTATTATTTATTTATCTATTTGTCTATATATTGCAGGTGGTAACTACACCCTGATTAACATCACTAAGAATTGGTGTCAGGCTCTGCAATACTGCAGAGTTCACTTTGATGACTTGGCCAACATCAACGACAAAAGACAAAATGAGAATGCAATTAAAGAGGGAAAAAACACAAACTTTTGGATTGGACTAATGTTCGATGAATGGGAGTGGGAGGACGGAAGCTGCTCTTCATTCAGAAAATGGAATCCTATTCCGGTAGATAAAGATGATCCAGAGATATATACACAGTCTGTCCAAGCTTTCGTAGGACTTTCTAAAATGGGAAGGGGACAGAGCGCATTTTCCTTTTGCTCCAAAGGTAAGCAATATATACTGTAACTGAAGCAAAACTTAGCGGTATGGTTGATTATATGCTTAAAAAACATTTTTGTTACATTTGTTGACAACTTTAGGATATAGTGCTGCTTTTATTGAGAATGATTTGTTTACAATGGGCAGGACTTTTCGGTTAGATTATAAATATATATATATATTGCATTCCTCTTGCATTTGTTAAAAACTTTTGGATATATTGTTGACAACTTTTGGATATAGTGCTGCTTTTATTGAGAAGGATTTGATTACAATGGGCAGGGCTTTTCGGTTAGATTATAAAAAAATATATATATATGTATTGCATCCTCTTGCTAGTTTCTCAAGATTACCAAACCTAGCTTTAAAAAAAAAAAAAGCAATCAAATAAAATTGACATGATGTCACATTATGAATGCTAAACTCAATGACATCACCTGTGATTATGGACATGAACTTGTTTTGTTCTTGTTTGACACAGTATTGCAAAGTGCAAAGTGAAAAGACAAAATGTAAACTATCATGAGGCATTCGGCTAAACTTGTGTTTCTAATGGAAAATCTTTCTTCATACTTTTCCCTGGTTTCATGTCAGGTAACATAAGAATAAAAGTCATTAATCTAACTGTAACGTGGGAAGAGGCCTTTAACTACTGCAAGGCCAACCACAGCGGCCTGCTGTGGATTAACGATGAGGATGATCAGAAGGCTGTCGAGCAATGGCTGCAATGCACTGATGTTGGAGGTCCGTTCTGGATTGGTCTGAGGCAGAGTCATGTTTTTGGATTCTGGATTTGGAGTGACAGGATGGTGAGCTACTGCAACTGGAAGAATGACACAGTGCTTGAATTACCCAAGCCTGGATCAGCCGTGTATAACCACTGTGGTGCCATCGACAAGATGGACAGCAAGTGGAGTGATGAAGACTGTTCAGATCGGAAACCTTTTCTTTGTGAGGAGGAGATTGTCTTCATGAATAAATAGAGGATGGTAAATGCCTCATCATGGTCCAGCCACCACTGACATGCTCCTTTACTACTCTGATTATTCAAAGTGGTCTTTTCCTGAATTCAGTTGCAAAAAAAGTTGTTTTGATTTTTGTTTGGTAATATTCAATATAGTGCAGCAAAGAAAATACAAAAAATATCTACGGAAGACGATTGTAAGAGAATGTCTGCTGTGTTTGCTGTGTGCATTAAGATTTATTTGAGACTACAACACTTTCATGTGAGCTTTGTTTCGTGTCAAATTCACATTTCTGCGTGAATTCACTTCTAGATAGCTTGCTTGTGTGTACAAAAATACAATAAATGTAAATCCAACTACTGGGAATCTTACCATGAACTAAGAAGTGTGTGTTTATTAATGCTACCCACCTGCAATGCAGAACACATTTCCAACAAACTGCTGAAAAATCTTTGTATTTATAATAACAAGTATATCTCAATTTACATAAAAATACAATGTGTTCAGTTATATTTCCTAAATTAAAAATGAATATACATTATTAGTGCAGATACTGTAGTAGTGTAGGTCTACATTCCTAAAAATAGGAAAAATAACTTTTTGACCATAGAATCTTTAAGCAATGACGTTTTTTTTGTTCTTTAATTTTGTTTTCTAAGCATCTCAAAATAGTGATTTCCTTCTCTATATTGCTCTGGTTTTGATATATATATATAAAAATATGTATAAACATTGCTGAGCCGGTAGGAGGGAAGGACCAGGACCAACCAGGGCAGGTTGCCAGACCCTGCTGCAGTAAAATGAGAGGTTTCCTAAGGGGAATCTGGTGATTGTGGACATTACCGCTTTTGTCCACAGGGGCTGCCAAAAATTGACACAAATAAAAGCTCCTCATAGTGACTGGGAATGTTGCTAATGCAACTTTATTTACTCTTGTGTAGTTTAATCTACAATGCTGTATGGTTATTTCATCAAAAACATAAAGAAGAAACAGAAAAATTCCAGTTTGAAAGATAGATGCTTTTTATTGGACAAGATAAGTAAGAACATGTGTAATCTGTGAAATGACTAGTATCTAGAGCTGTCACACACAGTGCTTGAGTAAATGAACTTTGCAATGTGGTTGGTTTGATAAAGAAAATAAGTGTTTGGCCAATGGGGGGTAAGGACACACATCTCAGGGGTTATTTTACTTCCACTAAATGTCAGCAACAGGAAACAATAAAGTGATATACATCAAAAGAACAAAGTTAGACAAAGATTGTTGATAAAGAGGGTCACCTATGATCAAGACGATTGAGAAACTTCAATTCAGCAGAATCCAGGCTAATGACTGCTGCAAAACCAAAAGGCTAACACAAAAAATGAAAGGTCTGTGGAAAAAGTAGAGAGTAGGGGAGATTATGAATGAAAGTAGATGAGGAAATGAGAAGAAGTTGAAGGAAAAGATTTCACATATAGCTAATAAAAAGAAGGAGCAAAGCAAAAAAAAAAAAGACCGGAAGCTTGGACAACTTCCAGGGCCATTATTCACACCATGGACAAACTTGGAATGAAGGCTCAATCCGTCACACGGTCACTCATCATTATAACTCATCATACGGCTCGCAGTGTGAATGTGTGTGTACGTGACTGTGTTTATAGGCCTCTCGATCATTGCTCATTCCAGAGGTACAGACTTTCTCTTGACTTGTCGCTTGGCTCACTTCTTTGTCCATTATGCGTTGCCCGTGTACAAGAGTGTGATCATAGCTCATCCAGAGGAATCAGGGCTTCTCCGGGAAAACACAATTCTCCACGGCATTAAATCACCGACCACTAAGGACTCGGACTTGCAGCCAAGCACAAGCGGAAGGTTTCCGACGGCAGAGATGCTGACCAAGTAAGAGGCTGAGATATGGCCGTCATTTGGGGTTGAATGACGGCCCAAGCCAGGTGTCCATTCAGCCAGAGTCATAGCTCCACCAGGAGTGAGCTAAAGGAGCAGAATATCTGTATGTCTGAGTTCTGGTGGTGACAAAAATGAGGTAAATGTGCGCCTAGCTCAAACTGACGCTCTACACTAAAACCAGAGCTCTGTTGTTCAAAGAAACAGCTTGTTCTATTTCTATACAAATTAACAAACGTGCTAGTTGAAACAAATGAAAGAAAAACATCCCTATCAATATGTACAAAACACAAAAATAAAAGGGCCTGTGCAAGAGCTTGTCGCCAGTGAGGATGACAATGATTATGAAGAGACGAACAATATGAATATGAACAATATGAAGTTGGAAAACAGGCTGAAGCTAACGTTAGGAATTAGTGAAAACGTTAGCTTCGGCACTATGCAGAGTTAGCGCTGATGCTTCGAGAGCCTCTGAATAACCGAACGGCAAGTTCTTATTTAACGTTTGTGCTCCGCTCACCTTAACATATTAAAATGTCTCCAGACCTGGATTCAAGGCAGATAGTTCCAACCATGTACATTACTGGAAGCTAACACGGTGAAATGATAACCTTGAAGGACTAAAGGGCTATTATAAGTTCACACATATATGCACTGTTTGTACATTCCTTGACTTATGGTCCGTCAGAGCGACATATCTCAACCACAAGGCGGTTTTTGCTCCTATCACATTTTTCTCTCTGCGGGCTTTGATTTTTACAGCAATATGTCCTGCACCTCTAATGAAACAACATCACACCCAGGGCTAGAAGTAGAGATAATTCAGAAATGTGTGCAGTATAACACAGT
Source organism: Cyclopterus lumpus (assembly GCF_009769545.1). NCBI lineage: Eukaryota > Metazoa > Chordata > Actinopteri > Perciformes > Cyclopteridae > Cyclopterus > Cyclopterus lumpus. Next base: position 9,219,634 of record NC_046988.1, read on the forward strand.
TGCCATGCTATAAATCATAAAAATAAAGAAAAGGTTTTTCTATGATAGTTTATCTTACAAAAAATAGCAAATAATGGAATCGTTATATCCAACATTTGGAAAGTGTAACCAATGTTGGAAATATAAGTGAAGGCTCTACATCCTATATTTATTGAGCTATTCCCATTTTTCAGGGAGAGTCAACCATGGCGTCCTAGTAAGGAGTGCAGCATTTAATGTTTAAAAAAACAAACATAATCTGGTTACTTTAAATGGTTTATTTTGAGGCAACATCTTAAATGAATCGTAGAAAAATATGCAGATTCATTTATCACATTTTGAAGTTTTGATCGCCTTTTCTGACGGAAGGGTTCGTCACGATGTGATCAAGGAATGTCGGAGAGGTGAACATCTGATGATAATGACAGGTGTTTCATGATAAACAATGTAGTTTTGGCAAATGTTAAAAGAAAACATGCTTTTCCATCCCGCCGGCGGGTTTTGAGTTTGAGAGGGTTAACTGACTATCAGCAGGAAAGTACTTTGTAGTCATGGGTTTTTCTTTAGGACCCACTGCTGGACTGCTGGAGAGTTATTTGGGGACTGGTTTAATTCTGACTGGAAACTTGGCAGTAAGTGGCCAGGTGATCTGATGCATGATAAGCATCCAGCTGGCTGCATGACGGGTGCACTACTGACAGTTCAAAATCAAGTTGGAAAGGGTGGCTTCATAAGAAGACAGGTTGGTTACAGTTATCTACACTAGGGGATTTGTCATTCACTGTTAAAACCTTCAAAAATAGAGCATTCCTATTTTCAAAACTTTCAAAAACTATTTATTGGCAACAATATTTAGTGATCTACAAAATACACTTTCCTTTCAAGCTAGGCTAGACACACAGCCATCAATAAACCTACTATATCAATACGGATGCATAAGAGGAATATATTTGAATATACATATTTTTGGCCCTGCATTCAGCCATGTTATGCCAAAGTAGACGGACTGAACATAAACAACCACAGACAACCAACAATTGCACAATGTTTCTTCAAACTGCTGATATAATAGAAGAAATAGGAGTACAATCAGTACTTATAGCGGACTAGGTTAGGCTAGGGTGGAGCAGTGGTTCCAATCCTTTTATTTGTTAACCTTAAAACAATAATCTCTAATAAGCTCTAATTGTCCATATGCTCAACAGGAAGTAAAGCCTGTTTTCAGTGCTTCATGGAGAATAATTTACACATTTCCTCCACATTATCCTTTCACGTCCCTTTGTGGGGTCCCGGGAACAACTGCTCTAAAAGACATCCTCTGCCATACATTAGGAGTAGAGGGAGGAGGGATTGTTGTTGCTTATGCCTCATTGCATTCACTGTTAACATCTGCATGGAGAGTAAGCTCTTAATGGACACTTGTGGAAAACATCTGGGAACTGAACACTATCTTTTATGAGAACTTGACAACAGAAGAAATACACAGTACATAACAACAATTTAAACAACATTTTCCCACCTTCTCAAAACTTGAACGACACAAAGTGATAGATGGTAATAAGGGTAAAGCCAGAGGAAGTGAGAAAAAGAGGATCAGATGGAGGGAGGGAAAGCGAGAAGAGCAGTGGGGCCTGTCAAACTATTAACGTCATGGTGTGAGCCGGGGGCTCCTGGTGACACGAGAGATGAGTGGGCATATTTTGTCTAGCGCTTCAAATGCACACACACACACACACGCACACACACACACACACACATTAGCAAATATTTTTGAGTCCCCAGGAATGTGTTACTATTATACGACATCTCAGTTGTAAGAGCAGAGTCACACAACAACACGGTGTGGCCCAGATTCCAAACACTCAGACTGGCCAAATGACACCACTGCATGTGGAACTCTTTTAAAGTGGTCTTCTCTGTGCCTTTCCCCTACACGTTCTACTTTCTGGTACTTTCATCGTGTATCAAACCAAACAATTGGCTTTGAATATTTACTTTTCTGTCGAGATGGCCTCAGAAATACAGACTGGGTTTAAAATGTGTGGGTATACTCGTACTACAGAGATCTTGCACCAAGCGCACGAGTATAGTGCAGTACATTAAATAGAGTCAAGATGGTTATTTTAATTGCTTAGCCACCACTGGCTACTGGAGTCCCAGCCCCTTGCTACAGCAGTGAAACACTTTCATAATTAGTATTCAAGTCCAGACCCGAACAACCTTTCATGAGGTTTCTGCCGCTAATGGCTGATTTCACAATATCTGTATGAGTAATAGCATATCAGAAAGGTTTTACATAGGAAATTGCCATCGGAGCTGTCTATGGGTCGAATCAGTAGAGTTGATGAATAGATAAATGTGTGTGCGTGTGTGTGTGCGTGTGTGTGTGTGTGTTGTTAATAAACCTATTCTCTCACTACACTTTTGACCAGTGAGAAGTTCTAACTATAGTCCCAACCCACCAATATTCACGCTCACTGTTGTGTTTATTCATGTGTAATTATGCTTCATTTTCTGGTTTGCACTGTGGACCACTGCAGTAAAAGGTTCACACTCGGCATGCTCGCTTGCCTTGCTCTTAGTCCTCAATCCCTCACCACTACTTTGGCGTCTCGCCTTTTCTCCGGTCTCCTCGTTACACTCCACCAAACCTCAAATTGTCCGTCCACTCTTCTGACAACTCAAATACAAAGTCCATTTGCAAATGTGTACTCCAGATTTTTTAAGCCTTGATTTCCCACCGAGCTAACGGAATTGTTGAAAAGATACACGCTGGCAAGAGTTAAAAGCCATTGTCCCATGTTGACTCCCTTCAAATGTTCATCTCCATTTACATTCTGCGTAGCATCTTTTTGTTTTTGCGAGACCTTACTAACACATTGATCGCTTTAATTGGAGGGCTGCTGCTGCACCGGTGATCCTGGACGTTACAAAAAAAAACATTTTGAAAAATACACAGCACAGCCACACAGTTGCATATGGAGCTATGTGCAGAAGCATATTTATTAATGTTAAATGATTGTGTCGGCACGGACTGCTGTGACTGCGATGCTCCTGGAACAATAGGATATGCACATTTACTGACAATCTGATATTTTACAAGCAAGCTCGAGAGTCATTATTACAAGATTCAAGATTTGTATTTGCCATTTGTGCCTGGACCAACAGTGCAGACACTTTGGAACTCTTATGCAGGGCTCTCAGAGTCAACGTTTCAGAAATAACATTATATTATAGGAAAGAAAAGAAAAATACAAGACATAAAAGAGAACACTGATTCTATACTTAGATTGTAGATATATCATTCAGCTATAGTTGCTTAATTTCATAATATTCCTTCCTCTCAAAAATATGTTTAATTTGAGTATACAATTTTTCTATCCTGCTGTCTTGGCCAGGCTTCCCTTGAAAAAGAGGTCATTGTATCTCAACGGGACCGACCTGGTTAAATAAATTCCACATACAATGGTAAAATATTATTTATTTATATAATCTTATTTATTAGTTTATATGCTCATTTGTTGTTGCTATTTCAAATGATTTCATATTATTTTATACAACTACCACTGTAGAGCAATGAGCCCACGCATGCACTGATAAAGTCCTTCTTTGAAGGTTAGAGCAAACGTTGATGATAACTGAGTGTGACACACACCTAACAACGTCCATGGTGATGACATGTATGTTAGTTTTCTTTGGGGGAACCTTAATAGCCAGTCTTTATCATTTTGGTTCATATCAGCCACCATCTTGTGTAGTCTGGGAAAACCCAACGCACATCCATTACAACTTGCAAATTCTCTGTTATCATTTGGGAATTTTTCCATTTCACTGTCTCCGAAATACTCTGTTCCCCCGATATGAGATTAACGTGCGTTATCATTACCATATACCTGCACATCTCATGCCCTTACTGCTATCTCCAACGGTGTTTCCACATGGTATTTTTATTGGACCAAGATGTTCCTTATATGGATAAAGTGAGCATGTGGGTTCAGGCAAACTCAATATGTTTTTAATGGCAAGGTAGAAGATGAATACGTTCCACAGAGCCAGTAACGCAGCAGATAATCTAAACATATAATGCATTTAGATTAAAGTTGTTGAGTGATGTTGCCTGTTGTCTCACAAATGGCTTAAAGAAAATATGTTTTTTTTATTTTGCTGTCGGTTGTAGCCTTTATTGCAATGTATCCATGATGTTAAGTCATGATTTGGTGGACCACTAGACGTAGTTACATTTAGAAGTAAGCAAAGGGAGGTTGAGTCATATAATCATCGAGGAGATGACGATCAATACAATGTTTATCTGGATTAGAATATAATCAGTAAAAACATTTGAAAGATAATTCAGAAATATCTGTCTCAGCAACATTAACTCTATGATTGATGATGATTCACAGCCAAGAGTAGGAAGCTGAACAGCTATTTAATACAATATAGTATAAATTGCCACTTGATCTGATAATGTAGGGGGTTCTATAATAACCAGAGATGCCTGCTTGATGTCAATGTCACAGTAACTAAAGACTTTAATTCATCAATCAAAGTTGTCCTCTTCCCTTTATAATGTATTATAAAATGCCCTCACTACGAAGTGTATATGTTATAGGCTATCTCTGGCATTTTATTGTCAATTAGCATTTCCCTGATACTGTATAAGCATTATGTTGTAAGCGTTGTCATTTTTAATTGACACCAATTGAACAATTATGGTTGTGTTTCAAATATCTGGTTACTTTGAAATAGGCAATTAGGTATTACCGCTTGAGGCAGCCAGCCACACAGACTCACCTGCACACACACACACATGCACTAAATGAAGCCGCACATACACACAGCGGCATTAAATCTGTCAAAAATGTGTTTATGCACGCACACACACAAACAGTTGATTGTGTTTAAACGCTTGCTGCTGAGCTCAGGAGGCATGCATGGCTGGCTCATTTTCCTCTTTTTGCTTTTAATGCTGATGTTTCACAATTTTAGATACAGACTTGTGACAGCAAACATAAGCTGTTCAAGATTCCAGGTCATGCATACATACAGTATGTGTGGATCTGTGGAGTCCTAAGAAAGACATGCAGCTGGTTAAACTTAGCCTCACTTCGTTTCTGCCAATTCACACTGTTCCTGGTTTAAATGTCCATTTACAAGCACACAGTGACTTTTGTAATCCATCTCATCTTCTCTCTTTCTCTCCATGTGTCCTCTACTTAAAGATGACTATCTATTATATCTTCTCACATAGGTCTTCTTTGTCTCTTTGCCAATATACATGTCTAAATAATACACTGTTTCTCGATCTCACTGCAACTCTCAGTCCGAAGCCATGATGCCCTCCACTTTACTGTGGTAGAAAACCATCTGGTTAAACATATCCCGATGACACATGGTGAGAAATAAAAGAGGCACACGTTGAAATCCACTCCCGCTAAATGCCCGCTGCATTAGGCCCTACTTGGAGGCCAGTTGACTTGCCAACATGAAAGGCGCCTTTTAACATCGGGGAGAAGTTCATTCTTCCACCAGCAAAGGATAAAAAAACGTCTTTTAGGGGAAATGGCAGCAAACAAGGCTGGGCATGTTGCCCTCTCCGCTAACACAATTGAGGAGAATAGACAAAATTGCAGAGGATGTTGAGAGGCAATTGTTTGAGAGGCTTAGTGAGTCCCCATAGCATGCCATTCAAGTGGATGAGTCCACAGATGCAGAAAATCCGCCGATTTGAGTTGTCTGCCTGTGATACATCTATCAAGATGACTTCCAGAAAGGAATTTCTCTCTGCTCCATTGCTGCCATCTAAAACAACATGACAGGAAATATTCAAGGCCTTTGATGAACGCCGTAGACGTCCAGTCAACAGGAGCTGGGTGACGTGTGTGGGTGTGTGGAACGGGGGTGAAACCGGTGGACTCTGGCCTCACCGCTCCGGTGTGAAAAGGTGAGCCCACTCGCTGTGTCTGGAGAGATGTTTGGCAAGCAAGATAGATTGTGTATTGTGTGGTGTATTGTGTGATGTATGGTAGACCATCTGTCAAAGGATTGTGGATGAGACAAAAATGTGCGGAAATATTGTGTTGGAAATCAAATGGCTAATTCCGGACATGGCCTTTAATTATATATTCAGTGTTAACCTATAGGAGTGTGTTTAACTAAGAATGTTTTTTGTACTGGTCCTTTTACGAGGCAGCATCAGTTGGCAAAGTAGTGTACCGGTAATATAAACAGTATTTTCACATCTCGTTGATCTTCGTGACCTTGTCTATGATCAATACTGCTGTCAAACCGCTAAATCTTGCAAACAAGTGCGATCACAGCTAGGAATTCCTTTTACTCATTTCCAGGGGCATTTTACGCCATTAGTGTCACTACTATTTTTATTATAGATTTTCTGTATCTGTAGAACTGTGTTCATGCAGAAACAAACGACTCCTCAGGCCACCATCTACCTTCCTATTTTGACTTCTCAACCAGCTCAATCTTTCACATCAAAAGTCGTTCTTTTTATTTTTTATTTTTTTCAAGCTTCAAAGCGACACTGCATTCTTGTGCCAAATGAATTACGCTTTGTGTCTCCTGCATCCTGTGCATGTACTACGCGAGAGAAAGAGACTGCCAGAACCTGTCAGCTCTCATGCAGAATCTGTTACTTCACATCCTACAAAGGACCCGTGGACAGGAAAAGAATGAACACAGCGCCGTCGTCATCAAGGTGTCTTATCGTTATCCTTCACAACATACCATGAGGAAAAACTGCTGGAAACCCACAGCAACATTGTGCATTTAATACCTAATTAGCATCACATTCTTACCCATTCCTCTGAATTAAAAAATGGTCGGAATACCTTGAATTTAACTCCATTGCCGTTTCTCTTCCATATACTTGAGTGAGGTTTTAAGCTGCCTTCAAAATGAGACTAGATGCCATACACACACCTCTCCCTCTTGCAGAAGCTTGGCCCGGGGCTCACATTTATAGGGACTTAATACAGTTTTGATGGATGGTTGTAATATGATTTAACATGGCACAACCTAGAACCCATTTTTATTTATTTAAAATATTGCAACTCTATACTCTCTTCCCCTTTCCTGCATTCTGCATTCAACCACAATCCCACCGCCCGTTGTCTAAAAAAGTGACGATTATTGTTTTTTTTCTCATTCTGCTCGTCTTCATTGCAACTGTATGATTCACCAATGTGGGCAAGCATGCATGCAACACAGCTGTAGATCTCAACGGGGTCCTCTTTCTCTCCCTCTCACACAAACACACACATACACACACACACACACACACACACACACACACACACACACTGGATGAGCTGCATGCCAATATCTGCTGCCATGAGAGACGACCATACAACCTAACCTCCGATGTCAAATATTAATTCTGCCTTTCTGCCTAACGTCACGCATGCACACGCACATTTCCACATTGTCGCTCGCTCTCGCACAGGGGATGCACACGCACACACACACACACACACACACACACACACACACACTTAAGCCCCCCTACACACATATGCACACACGGCATGCTGGAACTGTTTAGCCATTGGGGGATAGGTTGTGCTGAATGATTGCAGATAATACGGAAAAATTAATGTGAGAAGGGTCACATCAAAGAGCTCCCTTTTGCTGCTTCTTCTGACTGATCCTCCATTCAGTGGAAGAATAGCAAGTCAGATACAGCTAATAATTTTAAAAAAAACACGATGCATAACCATATTCTATATGTGATTATGTTTTTCACGTGCTGTCAGTTGCCCTGATTTGTCCCCATCTCTCTTTTCCCTGTCACTCATCTTGCGTCTTTACTTGCTAATGGCTCGTCTGCTCATATCTCTGCATTCACTATCTCCCTCATTACTCCACTTTCCTTCTCCATGCCTGCGATGCCCACTGTTTGGCTCCCTCGTTCTCAAATCTCTTTCCCCTCTCTGCTTGCCCCTCTTTCTCCTCCCTAAACTCTGCTATGTTTTTTTAATTATCTTTCAACTACCTCCTTCATTTGTCTTCTCTTTATTTTATCTGTCCCTTCTTCTTCTAGACATTTAACCGTTCCTCCTCTTCATGTTCCATACTCCCATCCTGCTCTGTTTCCTTTATCTCTTTTTCTCTCCTCCTCCTGCTGTATTTGAGCAGTCCTGAACCTAGACTGCATCCCTCCATGCCACACTCTTTGCCTCCCGGGTACCAGCTAATCGTGGCCTACGGTGGAGCGCTGTCATAGACCCCACAGTGCAAATGGACAAAGCCAACTACACCGGCTCCCCGAGGAAAACACCTCGTGTACCTGCCAACGGGGGCTTAGGCGCCCTCGCACACATGGATTCACACACAGAACAAGACACAAACAGACAGAGGAGCGCCAACAGGCATTCAGACAAAAAAAGACACATTTGCATACTAATAATTAAGTATACTTCAGGGAAGGTTCAAGTAAAAGTAAGTGGACCTGTGCAGGCAAAGATGACATTAAAATAAAGGATATGCATGAAAGAAATTTAGCCAAAACTGATTTTTAGGACACTTTATTCGCAAAACCTTGACTTCTTGGGCTTGTGATCATTCACATATTTAAATGCACTAGCAGACTATTACAAAACATGGCAAGATCTGCAACAACACACATGTAGTATGCTCGCATTATATCTACAGTTTTTTACAATTTTTTTTACACTTTATTTTTTGTCTTTTCACCACAGATAGAACACATATATACAGAAATGAAAAACAAGTAAAAATAACAACAACAAATTTAAAAAAAAGGGGTCTGGTTTCCTCTGTCCTTTCAAAAACGTCATAAATCCTGATAAACATTCAAGCATTCTTATCTTGTGTTAATGTCCATTTCTCGCACTTCTCACAACATTGTGTATATATATATATATATATATATATATATATATACAGTTTTGTTTCAAATTGTTTCAACTAAATGGGCCATGTTGGTATTATTTACAGACATAACGTAACTATGTCCAAAGGCTATAATAAACTTGAGGTGATGATATTAGCTAAAGTTTAATTTCCCTGTGATCATATAGATGAATTTTCTTCCCTGTCAAATTCTATAGTGGTGGTGCGTGCCATCGCATAGTCAAGGTAAGCTATGCTGCAGGTTTACAGTTGACTAGTGCATTTATTTAAGCATTACAGTTGCCCGTCGTATGCAACAAGCTCTGCATAGTCCAACAATTCATATCATCTCACCTCATTTCACCAATCTTACCTTTCAGCGAACAGTAATGCCGGGTAGTTAAAATATGGTGAACTGATCAGCATCTTTTAAGTCGCTCTACACACAACCCACATGGAACGAACCAGATGAGATGCTGGGTTGAGAACTCTTCTCTGGAGCCTTCCATTGTGTCCATAATCGAAACCTTAAAATATCTTATAAGCCTGTGTTAACCACAGACCTTCTTTCAGGCATCTAACCAAAAATGCATTAACAAAAAAAAACAATTACGGGAAGGGTACAAATGCTAACTCATTTACTGGGTTAAGGACTCCTTCCTGAACCACTCGTTGTCAGACTGAAGATGGAAACAGAGTATAATGAGTTGACAATGGAGGCAGGAATACAATATGAAGCGATGAAGGTTGGGGTAGTTGTATCGGCAAGAACTTTAATCTTTTCAGCCCGGCAGAATATATATATAGGTGTCTCGTCATATCATTTAAGCTTTTTCTGTTACCATATGTATTTGAATAAAGAGCTTAACAGTCTTTATACCTATGTTTGAATATTTTGTGCATAACCTTAGACTGAATGTGAACTACCTATAATTAAAAGTGTGAGTGACTAACTGTCTTCTGTTCTGCTTTCTGAGCTGAGATAGCACAGTGAGGATTAGCTCTGGTTCTAGTCCTGCTTCACCACCTGCTGTGTACAAAGCATTGTAGCATTTGGTCAAGCAGCACTGGTGTGTAGCAGCATATTGTGCACGAGTGGTGCCTCTGAGGGGGGATATGAATAGAAATGTAGAGCCGGCCTAAACTGTTGTTATCAAATCCTGCCCTTTTGCAAATGGGCACACACACACTCAGACCTTCTAATCACGTTGCTGCAGCAGAGTTGGTCGGAAGGAGGAGAGGAGCCCTGTCACGATGTGGCTCTATTCATGAGTGATCAGAGAGGGTAGAAGATGTGTGTCTCTATGTATGTCTGTGCATGTGTGTGTGTGCGAGAGAGAGAGGGAGAGAGAGAGAGAGAGACATTCCCATATTAAGCATACGTTTCATGTTTTCATATAGCTTAAAATATACATGGAGCTTGTTGATGAAACGCCATATTGTTGAAGAAAAGAAAAGACAGTAGTTCACAACAAAGCTGTAGCATTCCTACTGACTCGAGTAATTTATGGTCAGGATGATATAGAGGTTTAAATAACAGTTAACCAAAAGATGTGTGTTGGGCTAAGATTCACAAGGGAGGACAAAGGACTTTGCAACTATCAGCAGCCGAGATGTGAATTCATTGTCAATTTCAGAGGTGTGAGTTGTGTCTGGGAATTGAATGTGAAACTAAAAGCTGTAGTTTCTTCTTCTATATAGATGCGCTCTGCATGTGACATTTGTTTTGCTTCCAAAATAAGAGGACGTTTCCAACCAAGGCATGGCTTTCTCTGTCAACGGAGATGATGCTGCTGGTCCTTACCTGAATTAAAGGAATGGTTTCACATTTTGGGAAATACACTTACAATCGAAACCAATCTTGTTTGTATATAATATAAAATATAATGCTCGAGCCAGGAGACTAAATGACTGGCTCTGTCCAGAGCCTGTGAAGATTGTTCATTATTATATATCTGTACTAAAAAGAAAGTATAACATCTGTTTTACAGAAAGGTTATGAGCTGGACTATTTCTTCGTAGTTAACAGTGACTTTCTGGAGTCACTGCTGATTTCACATGTATTTTGTGACATTAAGGGTCAGAGCCAAGTTTCCAGCATTAATGCTAAGCTAAGCTAATTGGCTGCAGGCTGTAGCTTCGTATTTTACAGACAGACGTGAGAGAAAAATGTCAACAATGATCTAACCAGACAACTGTAGTTTGTAATTTAGTAAGTAAACAGACTAATGTCTCAAAAAAAATTGGGTAATGATATATTGATGTTACCTTTAAGTTTGACACATCAGCATGGTGTGTCACTTCTTGCCTCAGGAAGCATAACTCTTAGCAGCACCACATAGGATTAGTTGAAAAGCAGATAAATATATTTGATCGTGATCAGTTCAGTGATCGGCTTACAAGATTGTGGCTGAGACAGTTAGAATGAAGCACATGAACAAATATAAGATTAAACGGAGAATCGTGATACATATTGCTGCTCTCACCCAGTACACTGTGCGATAAGTGGGGTGATTACTATTATTTGCGCATTAATAAAAACAAATAAATTCACCACATATCTAGAATCAGACAGTTGCTCTTACAAAGTCTGTGATAATACTCGTGAAGTAATACAAGATGACATGTTCCCTTCTCTCCTCCGAGCTCGAGTTCAGTTACGCCTGTAAAATAACAGTGTCGAGGCAAATCTGCAAGGTAAAATTTCGACTCTTTTACAACTGTTTTAACTTATTGGCATCCTGCCAGACATTGTTATCCGGAACCAGTTGTGTATCTATCACAGATGTGACCATATTCGGCAGACATATGTCATTTTGGTATTTTCACCCACCAGGACACAAACCTCCTTTTCACAGCTGGATTCATTAAGTTTCTGTAATTTCTTTGCCAATTTTGTTAATAACTTTCTCTACCATTTTATTATTTTAGGCAGTGGGGTCAAATACATTCAGCTCATCCTCTTTCTGTCTAAGAGACAATATCGGCTTACGTTTTAGTTTCGCCGAGCAGACATATTTTCTCGTTATAGTATTTTCTCATATACTCAAACCAAGCTAAGTCTGTCAAGGTATTTTTTTTTTTAAATGGTGTTATTGCCAATGTGGCATTGAACTATTCATATCTATATCATTCACCAGTAATCAAAGAAAGCAATTTCCTTTCTTCGAGCTGCCTCAGACACAGACACCGATGCTTCAAACTGTTCCTGCAGACGTATCTTCTTGTGCATGCCAACCGAAACGCACACAGCAAACACAACCCTATTGTGTTCCTGTGCGTGCACGCTCACCCTCCATATCTAACAAAACGACAAACCCGACGGGCATGGCATGACATGACCAATCGTCAGTACTGCAGTGAGAATGCCTTTTGGCACTTTCTGAATGGTGCACCTGAAAAGAAGAGTGGAGGAGGACCATTTCAGCCATTAGATTAAATGCCTTGACGTGGCAGGAACCGAGGAAGGGGCTTGCATTGTAAAAATGGTGGCCCCACAATGGCTATTTCTTCAGGGGCATCCATTTTTCAGAATCAAATGCCGTTACGATAATGGGCTGGGGCTTTTAAAGGTAAAACCCATCTGATGGCTAAAATGCTCCTGGTATTTTATTTCTCTTTTTGAATCATTCTTCAAGTAAAGGGGTGTGTGTAGGAGGATGAAAGTGGTTTAAGGTGCAGGTGAAGATACCCTGATATATATATCTTTTCATCGTTCTTGTGTGGACACTTTACCTCTCTCAAAATGTACATGATGAAAAATGTGAGGAACTTGTGCATGTGTCCATATATATATATATATATATATATATATATATATATATATATATATATATAAGGTCAGTGCACATCAGTCCACACAAAGGCAAAGGTATGAGTTTCTAGGTTGGACCAAAGTGGATCACAATCCTTCAGGCTCAATGAATGCATGGCATCCTGGGGCAAGTTTGTGCATTTTTACAGAGACACGAAGTTGACAGAAGTCTGCTGTCCTTTTCAACTTCAACTTTCAACTCAGAGTGACCTAGATTCATTACAGAGAGGAGGGGACCACATAGTCTGATTGATTGCTGTGAAATACTAAGAGACACCAGTGGCTATTCCTCTCTCCCTTTGGACTGGAGCTTGAAAAGCTTGGAGTTCCCTTACAACTTGGTGAAGCTGTGGTACAGCTTTGAGATCAACAGCTCTGAATATCACAAGAAGGTCACTATTTAATGTTTCTATGATTACTGTAATATGCGCACACACAAAAGCCCATTTCAATTATTACTTTTACCACACTGATTGGCCTCGCTTCATCTTAAATAAAGCAACTCGGCCTTAGCCTCGGAGCCGGTTATGACAATCTCAAGACAATTTTTAGTGTCAACTACCATTATGTTGACTTCCAATGCTAATTTACATAAAAAGCCAGAGATTATACCTCTCCTTTGTCGCAGTAGTTCACGGTAACATTTGAATTGGCAAAAACTAGCAAATCTTTTGTGTTAAATACAAACAGTTCTCCAAAAACATGTTTCTTCAGTGACCCTGCACTTTCAATACAGTATAAAATTAGGAAATCATGGAAAAAAAGAAGAAGAAAAGTAAGATTCTTATATCTTATAATGTTGCTAACTCATTGTATAAGTGCTAATGTATTAAACGGGTGTTTATAGGCACGTCGTTTAACTCAGAGTTGGTGCACAAAATGTGATGATGTCCTTAATAAGATGCCAAAAAGCAAAACTCTGAAAATAGCAAACGATCAAAACTGTAGCTACTGGTCTTAATAAAGCCATTTAAAACTCTGAAGAATAATTCATCGTTGTGCCCAGACTGTGGTTGAATGAGAACATAATTGTGTCTGAATTGGTTGTATTGAAAGGACTATTAATAGTATTGTGTTCAAAAATGTTCAAGAGTGGCAAAAAGGACATCTTGGATAGATGGTTATAATAAAGCGTCTTTAATTAAGTAAGAATAAGTTGTGATGCAGAGTGTGGTCTCAGCTGAGGTCCTGTAGGCTTCACGATCCACAGTCCACGTGCAGTTCTCTGCGTGTAGTTAGCTGTCTCACACATCCACCCACGAGCCTCCAGGTAGATATACGGAGAAGAAGAAGGAGTGATTTCACCCCATTGGTTTAGGAATACAATGCATTGGTGCATAGTTTGTCTTCCGGTTGGTTGAAAGTTGGTGTGCAGGCGTGTCCACTCCACGTGATCCTCTCAGCTGCGTTCATTGTAAACAGTTATTTCTGGTACTTTCCACTAAACAACATGGCAGTACAATGATGTATTGCACTGAATGCATTTCTTTAATAATGAGATCCATTACATAGTCTAAAATCTTGGCGGTACAATGAGGCATTACACTGAATGCATTTATTTAATGAGCAAGCTTAATGAGCAGAGTTATAATTTTAAAATACTTAACAATACCGTATTAATAAAACGGTCCATTTGTTTCTCTGATAATGTTCTATGAATGATAACCATCATGCTTTTATTCTCATTTCTCAATCATTGGCAGACACAATAGCAGCACATCTTCAATAGTACAGAATGCGCGACTCCTCTTCGAGGATCTAAGACACACGCTGAGAGAATTGTTTTACACACAGTGGGGTTTCACTCTGAGACTCTGAGAGATTTAAATTTATTTTGCAGCAATCTCGGCCATATGAACTGATATTGGCGCTAAATAAATCTCTTTTCTTTTGAATCATACTGCAAAAGCACACCCTTGAGTTAAAAAAACATATCTCCGCCTTGCTGGAAATCTGCTTAACAAGAGCTTTTCTTACTTTGTCACACTAGTCACTTTCAAAGTTCACCCCTTCTTCTGCTAAAGTGTATGCATATGTATTTATGATGCTTTGGTACCGATTCCCCTGAAATCATGATATCAATCGGCCCGAATAACTAGAATACGGCTTCCCTTGACGACAATAAAGTCCATGGGCCATATTAAAAAAAAGTATAGCTCATGGTCTAAAATGCATGGCCCAGTTATGTTCAGGTGTGTCCAACTCCCCTTAAATGGTGCTTAATCTCGGCACAAAGTAAGGCACAAGGAGGAAAAGGTGTTTGAGCTTTGAGCGTGACATTAATTAAAATTGCCATTAAAAGCCAGATTTTCATGCATGGCTATTGAAATTGCAGGTTTGGCAAATTGGAGAAGCGCACATGTAATTTCCTTTGACTCCGTATGATTCAATGTAATCTTATTTTACTGAGGAGGAGCGCTAATGTACGTCGACATCGGTGTTATGAAACCGCCTATGTAGATGCATTTGTTTCTCTGAATAATGGCCTTTTATATTGGAGTAAAATACTGCACCATTGACTGGAGACCAGGGTTTTGTAGGTCAAAAGTGCAATCGCTTTCTGCCTTCAGAGAGTTATGCATCAACGATGCGACTGGGCACACAGATGGTCTCGAATGCGTTCGCCACTTACACATCGTGGGTGGTTGTCGTGAAAAAGACAGCTGCGTCGCTCTGAAAACTAGTGATGATAAGTTGTGCTGCTCTCTGCGCCACTTTTTCCGTCTTTTCCACCTTCCAAAGGCCATTTTGATGGCCGTAGATACATTTGTTTTGTCCGTATGAAACAAAGCAGCAACTGAAATGCAAAATGTATGAACTGGTTTGACATGATTTCTTTTACTTTGCATTAACTTTCTGTCTCCCTCCATTCTCTGTTTCTGGCATATTTGATACGTTTTCTTCCTGTCACCAAGACAAATTGGTTTAATATTCTATCTAATTTCACCATATACAGGAAACGCATTAAAGTCAGTCACTCACTTTCTCATCCAGCTGACTTGTGTTTGCCAACTTGACTTCTCTTTCATTTGCCTGTTCACTTTAGCTGAGATGAGTTGGGAAGCAGTTTTATTTTCTTTATTATTTTCTTTTATTATTAATGGTGAATGGTGGCCTTCCGTCTGTGTCCAAGATCAAATTGTCGCTAGAGTTTGTCAAAATCAATTTGTATCTGACACATAGTGCAGGAAAAAACATATTCATGTTTAGAAAGGCACAGAAGAGAGTAAAAACTGTAATTTTTACTGAGCAAAAATTTAAATAGTTTTATATTAGGTTTGCTCTGGTGAGTTTTCCAGCAATTTTGCAAAACTATCTGAAAAGCAATTAACACTACATATTCAGTGCTAAAGATCTATGATAAGTGATTGTTAGAAAGGGTTGGATAAATGTATAAAAGTCTGCCCTTTAAGAGCTCTCCAATCAATGACACATTCAATTGTCCTCATTGTCTGTTAATCCATGGTATGCAAGCTGCTTCAAAGGCTTCTCCACCTGGTCGACTGTAAACTTCTTGAGGAAACAAGGTGTCCGAATGAAAAAAAACTGAATAATTACACAAAACTGCAGCTTTGTTGCAAAAAGAGCCCACTTAGTGGTTTGGTAAAGATCATGATACCTTTATACAAATAGATCACATACAAGATGAACTGTCTGTATTAACGTCTGTATTAAAGCACAGTGGTGCTTTGAGCTACATGCTAATGTCTGCTTACCACAATATTAACATGCTAACAAGCCTAACACATGTAGCACGACGTGTTTACCATGTCGACTGTCGTACTTTGGCATGTTTGCATCCTCGGTTTTGCTAATTAGAACAAAACACAAAGTGCGACTGAGACTGATGAAAATGGCATCCGATGTTCAGGTATTGGGAACGCAAACCAAAGTGCAGGACAAATTCAAAATGCAACAGGAAAAAAGGGTTTCATGCCAGTCTGTCTAGTAGATGTTGAATAAGCACAAATGTTGACCTGCAGGCGACACAAGAACCAAAAGTCAAGCATCAATAGAGCTTTTAGCATGGCTGAAACTGACAGGGTTAAAGAAATTAGGAAGTTATTCTGGATTTCCCACTGGATGAGATGTTTGACTAGCTTACTATCGTCAATGTAATAAATGCTCGACCTAATCTAAACAATCTGCTTCAAAGCCTTTTTCACAAAATCCAGCTAATGTGCAATTTGAAACGCATTCTTTCACACGTCGAAATCTGACACCGCAGCCTAATTATTTCTGTCTCTTTAGTATACTGCGTGCTCCCCTCCTCCTTATTACTCTCCTCCGCTGTGCAATTCTTGAACACTGTGAGTGGAAGAGTTCAGGTCAGCAGCAGCAGCGACAACAGCAAAGTCACCCATTGTTCGGAGACAAAGACCCGTCACAAATCAGTGACAAAACCTTGTGTGTATTGCACAGCCAAGTACAATGGAGGACAAGATTTCCTCGTCCTTTCCACTGTCGAGGTTCTCTCTGGCAAAGTGCAGCCTGAAAAGCAATTACGTTCATCAGGGAGGCGAACGTGTGATTTGAAATTAATTCCTATTGTCAAGGAAATGGTGGAGAAAGGATTTTTTTTTTCCTTTCTGGATTGACTCATTGAGACAGTCCGCAGACGCACTCGTAAAGAAATCCCTCGGTACCGTTTCTTTATCCCCACAGTCATCCATTCTTGTTATCACTTTTCTGCCATCACGTTTTCAAAAGGGAGCCAACCAGCACATCTTACTGGGTCACATCAGTGAAAAGTGATTTGAGGGTGTTTGTCAGTATTAACCACCTGATCTAAGGTGTAAAATGGAGCTATTTAGAGTTTACTAAGAGAGAGAGGAGTTATCCCGGCAGTACTGCTTGTAGCTTTTATTTTGTATACCTTGCAGTCTATTACTTCAGTGATATTTCATTCCAAAAATAATTACTAGAAAATAGCATCAGCGTCATGTCTGATTCCTTCAGTCATACAAAGTTGGCACCCATCACTGCTTCTGTTGACTTAACCTAACATGACTTGTTAGTAGATGTATGCTGCTCTGTGCTCATGAAAAGATAATCTGTCAGAACACAACAGGCCCATAATTACAAAAGATACATGTGTCAGAGAGAATGTACCAACTCATAAAAACTGCATTGATGCCGAAAGAGGTTCAGCTATTGTTTGCACATAAAGTAAAGCCTTCACTCCACTCCTGGAGCCGATTCTACATAGAAATATGTCTAAAATACACATGTAGACTAAGATTGAAAAGGGGAACATTTAGACATGCTGCTGTATGCTAATACTGTCACTTTCACTTACCAATACGACGCAATTTGTCTGCACTTATTTTGTGAATTGGGTGATCATTATTACATTTTATACAAGCATGAAATGTGTGTTTTGTGGGGATAACAGAACAATTTCAAATGTGTAAACTGGAAAAAATATTTCAAAGGTTTTAAACATAATCCAGTGAAACCAGATTTGCACAAAAGCTGGATGTGAACTGCACGTTAATGCACGACACAAAACAAATGCTCCTCCCGTACTGTTCCCTCTTCGCGGCTTAGCCTGCCAGCTAATATCCATACAGCCACCTGCTTCAGCAGATGTTAACCACATGTAGTAAACGCTAAGCAGAGGCTAGACATGCTACAGCGGCATGTAGCGAGCGTTAAACCGGGAGGAGCACTCTCTCCCTCTGCCATCGCCTTGTTTCCATCCTCTTGAGGGAAGCAATAACCAGCATGAAGACCGCCATAAAAAGAGGAACTTGTATGATTTTAGTATGTATTTTATCCTCTCTTTCTCTCCCCGGTCCTCCTCCGTTCCCTTTCATCTGCTTCTCTTCAGAAGAGTTAAGTAGCTATCTTCTACCGAGCCGTACACCAGATGCTATCGCCACACCGGCAGCGCAGTGCTGTAGCTATTAACAGCTGTAAGTCAACTCGGCAGCTGCTTCCATAGGTGTTAGCCACAGTCTCGTCACCCTTGCACCTCATAATCTTGTCAACATGTGACTTTAGAGGGGTGTAGATAATCTGCCCCTCAGCGACAGATGTCCTGTGATGATACCGGAGGAGAAGGGCATGGTATTACAGTGTTATCTCCTGCTCCTCTATTAGCTACGTGCGAGTTTGAGCTTTCTTTGGAGGAAAGCACATCATTGGACGGGTGGAGTTTGACCGGGAGCTGACACACGTGTGACAAAATAGGTCGATATATATCCAAGTCACATTTTGGAAATCGAGGGTAAATGCTTTTCTTTCGCTGTTGATATTGTCAAGCTATACTTGCCCATTCATCATTTAAATGCGGCCTTCATTTTTTTTATTTTTTTTATCTCGACACAAATTAGACTCTTCGCATTCTTTATTCATGAACATCGAGACATAAATGCAAAGGAGGAGAGATCGAGAAGTGTCTAAACCTCTTTGATGTTGGCGGATGGTGTTTCCAAAAGCATTTAGAAAAGTAGCAAAGTACGCAGCAATTAAAACTGCATTCTCGAACTCTTTTAATACGTTTAAGTTTAATCACGACCTGAACTAACGACCTGCTGCACCTGTTGTTGTTGTTAAAGTAACTATGTTGTGGTTTTCCACAAAAAGCTTTGATTACTTAAATGAACGGAGGTGACACGTGTTACAAGCAAATTAAGTTAACGGTTGTAATTAGCTATAAGATGATCTCCTTTAAAACTGATTGCAGCTTGGGGTAATATTGAAGGAACCAGGAAGAGTGAGCTGGATTTTGAAAGTATCCAGTTGTGCAACCCAACTCCATCCTTTCAGGTCTCCGAATCCATGAGAGTTCAGAGGGAGCGCAATCATCCAATTGTATTCTAAGTGAACACTAATCATGGCAGTTATTTATATACTGTGTACATAACATTGTGTTTTTTAAACATGCCGACCAATTAAGAATTAAAGTGTTTTTTTAAGGGAACCCTGGTCCGTATTTATAAACTTCTGTCTAATTAACTTGGGTTAACAGGAAGCCATGAGGTGTCAGATCAACAGGTGTGTCACAAGCCATTTAGTGCCCTCAAATAGGCATTTATTACCCAGTAGGAGATGTTCACATGTTTAGTATGTAACAGTGTAAGATTGACGTTCAACACATGGTTTCCTTGAGAACGCCCAATTTATCTATTTTAATTCTGCGTCAGTAATCATACTCACGTAACTGGAAAAGTGCCTGCATCGGCGCCAGCCAGCTGTATCTTTAACAGGCACGCAAACATCTGTAAGAACCAGGATCCGTATCACTGGCGAGTCTATTTAAGGTAATAGCTTCCCCTGGCACAGGCCATCTGACAAAGCTAATTAGTTCGACTGGGAGGTTCTGCATGCTGCTTGAGAAACCTTGAACACGGAGAAACAGGCCATTTCTTTTTTATTTTCACTGTTTTTCTTTCTTTGTTTTCACTCTCAGATCACTGTTCCGTTCCTTAAGCACTCTCAACTCCCAAACGGAAGCCTTCCTCATTAAGGGGATGGAAGCATTTTAGATTTCTCTTCCACTTCCTTCTCCTCCTCCTCTTCTTCGTCCTCGTCCTCAGCATGACAGTGTTGGAAGCACTTGATTGACAGGTGAGACATTGCTGTTGTTGGCGTGTCCCCCAGGTGTCCCGTCTCCTCACCGGGGTTTGTTTATGCACGCACAGAGGACTGACAGAAACAATTATGCACACATTCCAACAAAAATGTATGACTGGAAGTGGACACACACACACACACACACACACACACACACACACACACACTGTCACAGGGGTGTTGATGTAGTTATGTGTCCTAAAAGACAAAATTAGGGACTGTGAAATGACGGGGCGCTAAAAATATAATCGAGCGAGAGTTTGTGATATTTTTAAACCTCGTCACCATCATCGCTACAAATAGCAAGCAACGCATAACCGTTATATTTTAAATTGTGTGTTTATGCACGTGCCAATTTTACAGAATTGTTGATGTCTTGGAGCTGCAATTCTTCAGTGACAGACTAATATAAAAAAAAATCTGAAAAGCAGATGTGTTTATTTAGATACCTGTGTGCGTGTGTGTGTGTGTGTGTGTGTGTATTAAATAGCAATGAGAAAGTTTGCATATATTGAAGTAGAACCTGGAGGCTTTGAAATTAAACTGGTTGTTCCCCCACACATCGACACACAGGCACCAACGTGCATGCACACACACACACACACACACACACACACACATACACACACACGTACATTCACGTGTTGTACTAAGTCTAAAATAGAAACGTCATTCTCTGGGAAAACATTTGTTTTGCTTTTTCCCCTGCCAGTACATTTTATTGGCAGAGGGATGAAGAACAAAACAAAAACAAAATGCAATGAACAATGGTTCCAATTGTAAAACTGATATTTGAATAAATGAATACATTCAATACAAAAACAATCTTCCTCTAAACTCTAGATAAGATGTTTACCTATCTAAGGTTTAAGATGTGGAGGCCTGTTCTATAGTTAATCTGCATGAAGCCATGCAATGGTGTCTGAAGAGAGAAGAGTAACATCATTTATGGTTACATCCAACTACCGGTTGCACTTTCAAGAATTTTTGCTGTCCAGGATTAGTTGGGAAGGTGATAATTGAGGTTTCCTTGGATGAAAACATATCTCTAAAGTGCATAGAGGAATAGAAACAAAAACAGATTATACAATTATTCTCAACTGATGTTTGCTCAGCCTCTCAGCGACTGCAATTTAGAATAACAATTTCATGCTTTGGATTTCTCCACGCTGTGTACGGGGCACTAAAATTCATGATCTATGTTGTTTCTTTAAATACCCTTACGCGTTTTCTTCGTGGATATTATGCCATATACAGCAAGTGCATATTGAAGGCCCTTTTTCATAACAATCTCTTCACAATGAGTCAGATGCTTGAACTGTGTACACACTGCACTGCTACATTCAGCTATAACGCTACTGCAAACTTCATACCGTCACACACACTTGTCTCTGTCTCTCTCTCTCTGTCGCTTTTAAGGATTCCTTGTGTTTGGTGAGCGGAAGACAAATGTGCACCCTGGTGTACACAAAATACCTGTTGTATTGTATTTTATTGTATTGTAACATTATGCATACACCAGATACATACGGTTTTGACATGTATGTGATGATATGTGGATTGGTGGCCACATGATTGAATAAAATCATGTGGCTATAAACTGCTTTTGTACTTGAAAGAAGACTAAACCCCAAACTTCTCCCCCACACTTCTGACCTAGCTGACCTCTGGCATGCTATGTGCAATACATCACATCAATACAGCATCAAAGAAAGCTGAGTGCATCATGAATTAATGACATGATTTCTAAATACCTGGTATAACGTAATACTGTAACACTGCCCTGTGAAGTTTAACAATTTACAACTTTCAGAACTTAATTTTGTTTTATGCCGTCAACCCGTCCGTCTATTAATTATACTGAATACATCTGTGGAAAGACTACAAGATGTCATCATTCATTTTATTTTATGGTTTTGAAGCATCATATAATGGTAATGTCAATCAACCATAAAGGAGACCTCTGCTTTGCTGACCCTACTAGCACAAACCGTGATGAATAACTCACATTTGTATGGTAGTATTTACCCGTCAGTGTAATTCCAAGCAGTGATCCTGACTACCCAGATCAGGACCCTGTGACCGACTGTGACATCTGATGCCATGGTGACAGCATCCACCAAGCCAATCAGCGCCTCCGCATCGACACCTCAATTCTCCATCCACACATGAACCATCTGCTTTATTTCTTGCAACACACACACACACACACACACACACACACGCATACACTTAAACACACTTATTTCAAGTGGGAAGAGGTGTGATTTCACAAAGAGAGCAGCGTTCTTCAGCCACCCACTGTTTTCTCTTTCATTGGCCACACTGGCAGCAATCTGAGATGGGTAATTTAATTAGTGGGCTGGAGACAACGTGGCTCTGTTGGAAAGCATATCCAGCAGACTTCCTACCATACGGGGTTGCAATTGAAATGAGAAAACAGTGTCTATGACAAACCAAAACATAATGATCCAAAACAGAAAAAGAAAAATATGTTTCATGAATGAGAAAATACAGGAGAACTTTCTGTGTTCTTCCTCCAAATTGTTGAGCCAAATCAGTGGCATTAGAGTTCGTGCAGTGAGGCGTTGTGTTCTCTTCGCAAAAAAAAAGGTCATTATGTGCTCATTTTCCTCACATGTACCCAGTGGAACAATGTCTAATCAGTTCAACTTTGAAAGTCCCATTATTCTGAGCTAAGGTCAACAAAAGGAAAGGACACACTTTCGTTCCTTTGTGTTTCACAAAGCCTCAAATGTGAATTGACCTGGGTCAGTTTTTTTCAAAGTGTGCTTGAGTCATTGCAATATTAAGATACTTTTTTGATTCCTAAAACAGAATTTCTTTAGAGTCTATATTTTTATTTACAAAAGCTGTGTTCATGTCATTTCAGGAGGCTTAGTTATATCTTTACCACCTTTGAAATATGAAACCAAAGAGAACCTGAATTTGAAAGCACACAAAGTTTTCCAAATGATTGCCTTCTCTAAAAGAGTTCAAGTTTAACATAAAAATGCTGAACTAATTCATGACTCTTTAAATCCGGCTCACAATGGCATGTCTCTTTCTGTTTTTAAATTAAAATGCATAAAAATGAATAATGAATAAAAATGAATAATTTAGAAGTAGTTACCGTCATAAATTGTATTTTCATACCCATAGATAGTCTTGTGTGTAACGCCATGATATCAATCAACGCACAATCCGGACGCACGCTGACCCAAGAATATGTCTCGTTTCAAATATGCATAGAAATGAAATTGAGATTATTTCCATGTCAAAGTGGGTGTTTTACAATAAAGACGTGCTTATGGGTACAGTATCTGCTTCAGTGGCTAAAAAGTGATCATTGGAAATTCCATGCATTGAAACCCTTGGAATAAGGGTAGCAACTTTGTCAGGCCCTACAGGCAAAGATGTCACACTTGGTATTACCTTTTAATATACGGCAGCCTCCAAGCCTAAAGCATCGCCTCTTAGTAATATATAAATATAAATATATATATATATATATAATGGGTTTTGGTTGGTTGGTCAGTCTTCCACACCTGTGCTCTGTCCCTTTTGTCAGGCTGATTCAACGCTAATTAATCACATCCAATCCATCCTGTGCACAAACCAGCGGTATCACTCACCGACTTGAGTGACAACGAGGTCAAAACATCCCCCATCTGGTTTCTTCCCGGGAAACGATGGATCTCCGACAGATTAATCCGCATGATGACAAACAAGTGTGGAAGGACGCGGCCCTAAATCCCTCGGCAATTATCTTATTCATCACGTTTGTCAGACAGCTAATCCGACCCTTGTTTACACAAGTCAACTGCTTGACAGAAATACTGGATTTACCATAATCTGCTTCATATGGGGATTGCCTACAATTCCCAGAGTGACTTTTGATGTACGGAGAGCCGCAGTGACAGTGCTAGCAGGCGCTAGAGACGTTCTGGCACAACACGTGGCTGCATTGCATTACGATCTGCTGATGATATAGCAGTTTATATATATATATATATATATATATATATATATATATATATATATATATATATATATATATATATGTGCTGCTGCAACATTTTCTTTAATACCCAGTCACCAAGAAAGTCAAATGGTGAAATCAAACTGACTGCTCTGAATAGTTTTCCCCATCTCCACAGCTCTATTTTCATCTATGGGACGAATATGACATTTTGGAAGGATGAAGCCTAAGAGGCACCAAGAACATCCCAAAAGACTGTTTTGCTTTATACGGAAATCAAATTAGGAAGCCTTGGAGCAAAAGTTGCTATCAGCTGTACAAATGACATACACATGACAGTAAGATAGATATGATAAATCAGTTGCCATGATGCACGCTCAAGAACAACAACTACTGTTTGACGCCAACGCGTCTGTAAAAGTTAGCATTTGGCTCATAAACCAGTTCCCTGAGGCTTTGGGTCATGTAACACGCTTCAACTCTTTCCTGAGTGGCTTCCAGTAAATACGTAGGTAGGAGTTTAGTGTTTAGCCCCAGGGCATTTGGGGCTTAGCTGTTAAAACACACACACACAACGCCAGCTGTAGAGACAGAAGATGTGATTTTCATGCTCACGGAACAAAACCTCTCCTTTTCGGTTCATGTTGACGACATTGTCTACACGTCAACCCTGTCATCGAGAGAGCATTTCATGGAAGCATCCAGAGAAGACTGCCGACGTGCTACAAAGAGCACAAGAACACAAACCTCATAGAATTGTACACCGTTTTCTTCTGACACCTGTGTGTAGGGCAGCCCATCCTGGAGTAAATGGTGCGATTTGTCCTTTCACTTTGCCTTCAGCGCTATTGATTGCTCCTCTCCAACAAGAATAGATTCACTGATGCAGTTGACTGTTTCTTCTTTGGCTCTCGTGTGTTTTTGAAGGTTGGGCATCTGGTGGGTGGGTGCAGGTGTACAGCGAGGGGTGTTCTGCCCACTTTATCTCTTTTTGTCATGGTCACACTCTCCCTTCTCTCCGGCAGATTCCTTCCATTAACATGTTGTCAGTGGAGAGATCACCACACCGCCGAGGGAGAGTTGAGGAGGAGGGCAGCGGTGACTGAAGGACTTTTGCTTGACAAGAGATCTTTTCTGCTGGATATAACCAAGGGGTTTGCTAAATGATGGGAGGAATGAAACACTTTGGTGTCTTGTTGGTGCAGAGAAAGCAACAATCACGCTGTGTTGTCATGGCATGCTAACATTCACTCAAGTCGTAAACACAAAATACAGCTATGGCTGATGGGACTGTCATAATATCATACTTAAAGTATTGGACAAATAAAATGCTGTATTTGCTACATTAAAGGTCAGACCATCACCAAAGTGAATACAAATCATCCCAAGAGGAACATGCATATATATATATATATATATATATATATATATATATATATATATATATATATATATATATATGTACCAGATAAAACGCAAATGTCAACCTCATGGTGGCCCTATAGACGAAACCTCAGGGGTTCACCGAAGTCATTAGGATTCACCCTTTGGGCCCCATCCTTGTCTGTAAACATTTCCACGGCAGTACATTCAGTTGTTGTTGAGATATTTTAGTATGGATCATAGAAGGGGACTATTACACTGAATATGAGTGGGGAAACATAGAAAACCACACAGTGTTCTGCTGTAAGCGTGTATCGCTAATCAATTACATATCTACATCTAAAATACATGATTCATTTGTGTGGGGAGTAATGCTGACATTTGAATGGATGGTGCATTGCCACAATCTGCCATCCATCCATGTATCTACAGATCATTGAAGGAAGGGATCACCCTCAATACTACAAACGTACAAACGACCACCAATCTACACATTTGCAAAACATTCCTTTATTATAAATAAATCTCCTTTTTGTATAAAAACTGGCATGCTTCAACCATGGCATTTTACAGGTTCACAACCCAAGGCGACAACCCGGTTAGCCAAGACAGCAAGAGGAAACACACTCATCTCATTATGCAAGGGCGATCCATCAGACAACGGTGAGACAAGAATGAAAAAATCGTCACAACCACAAAAATACTCACAAGTAGAGAATAACAACAAACATGTTTGAGTCTCATAGATTTTCTCTGACATTTCTCTTTTTAAATATCTTTTAAAATGTAATCTGTTAAATCTCTTTCCCAGTACCCACATTTGCCCTTTTAGATATAATGTCTACATGGTTCCTTAGAGTTTTTTTTTTTTCTTTTTCTTTTTATGTCTTTTTTTTTTTTTTGCGTGTGTACATTGTAATATTTACTCTGTCCACCAAAGTGTCCTATGGTATGTCTCTTTTTTTTAATGTTGTCTCTTTTTTTCTTTTTTTTTTACGGGTAAGTTCATGGTAGGACCAATGAGGTGTGAGCAGGAAAGCAGGCACACTGACTGACTGTTTATGTGGTCCCACCTCTCTGTGGTTTGATGCTGAACGATACAAAATGTCTCATGCTTGGATTCCATTGGGCACTCAGTCCGTCTGCCAGTTCTTCCACCAATCGGCTTCGAACGATGGCTCCTTCTTTCTCTTGGCACCGCCCCAAGACACCGACCCCTCTCCTGTCCAATCCCTTTCTTCATCCTCTGTGGTCCCTTCAAATGGCATGATTGTTGTAGCTGACATATGTCGTCTTAGTTGATGAAGCTGCGTGAATACGAAAAGGGTGGGCGGTGGACAGGAAGGAGGAAAGAAGGCGATAACAAGGGCGAAGACGTGGTCAAGAACAATGAAGAAGAGAATGAGAAGAGAAGGGTAGAATAAAAGAGAAGGGACCGATTGGAGGAATGGAAGTGGGGAAAGGAAAAGGAACACAAGAAAGAGCAGTTGAGAGCAGATTTTTGTCACGATGGTCATGAAACAGTGTCACATCCACAGTCCACTTGAGTAGTTGAGGCTTTTTGTCAAACTCATTATGTCTTGTGTCCCCTCAGGCGCTCCATGGTGAATGTCAATGTTTTTAAAGCAACGTCAGGCCTCTAACTGAGTCATTGTTATACTCTGATGCTTTCATACAACCATTGTATTCATTTTATTTCAATTGTGATCTGCCATCACACTGCTGGAATAATGGGAGAAAAAAAAGGTCCTTAATAAAGAAAAAAAGAAAAAACAAGTGAAAGGAATGTGTGTTAGTGGATGCAGACTTGAAAAATGACCAAAGCTTTGTGTTGATATTTTCCAAAGAGCACTCAACTTGCTGTCTGCTCATCACTGTTGTATACATACTGTACATATGGAACTTATTCAATTACAATGTCATTGTTTGTAAAGTGAAGTATGTGGGGATATGACTAAGCAGTTTAACTATAGGCTCAATTAATGACCTGTGACCTGCTTCCTTCACTGGTGCTAATAAAGTGTTGATGGGAAAGCAAACAAAGGACACACTAATCAACACTTTACCAGCCTGATAGACACTCATACTAGAGTTTGCGTGCACACATGCACACAAGCAGCTAATCATGCATGCGCATGCACTAAGGCACACATGCACATTCACATGCACTCCTGTCGTTCCTTCCACGGATCGCTGACGAAGCAGAACTGGCTGAACACCAAACCGAGCTTTGACGTGAATGTAACAGTGCTTCGCCGTCAGAGCTCGGAGAAGACACCGTGCTGTTTAGCAAGATATTAATTTTCAAACCGAAATTAAACTTCTTGATCAGAGCAAAAGAAAAAAATCCTCCAGAAAATAGGGTTTGTTTGTTCGTATTGTGCTACTCCATCATGACAAGCAGTTCAGGAGAGCATATGATGTACTACCCACTTGTTGGTATGAGACCAGTTGATTGAAAAAGTAAATAACGCCATAGAAACAGCTGTTATCATGTTGCCTATTAAATAATACAGTTTTAAATACTCTACGTGTACGTGTATAATTGTGTGTGTGTGTGTGTGCTTTTGCGTTGATCTCTCAACATGTATTCAAGCATTATGTGGATTTATGTAATAAAAATGGACCGGAAGATATCGTTCTTTCTATAGTTTTTTATATGTATAGGTATAAAACTCTGGTGTTCTCTTACTCACTGTTGGTCTCCATGCTCTCACATAGCTCGGTCTTCACCTCTCCGTTGGGCCGGTCTCCCTTCTGGCTCAGTTTCCCCGACATGGTGGCAGCTGTCACAATTGCCTGTATCATCATGCATTCACATTCAGAAATCCATTCATTGGAAATGAAGATTGTGTGTGTGGTAGACGATCTGGTTCCCCTTTTTAGTAGGAATGCAACTGACAACTATTTTGATCATCGAATAATCCGCTGATTATTACTTCGATTTTTCATACTTAATATTTTGTTTAAATACCGTATTTCTTGTGTACTAGTACAATGCTCTTAACCACAAGGAGCGCTTGCTCATGTTGTGTTTATTAGGACCCGGGCCACCACAGAAGGAAGGAATTTTTGTCTGGTATGATTTTTTGTTTATTTTAGTTTTTAAATTAGAACCTGAAATTGTGCATTTGACCCTTCTCTACTTTATTGTTAATGAATTGCAATTTTCAAAATGCTTACTCTAGAGATGTCCAAAGATGAAGAGGATGGCGTAATTTCCTGTAATTCATAAAATGAGCTACAAAAGGAGGCTACACTGGCTGGAATACTGCCCCAGCGGAGAGGTTGCTCCAGCGGAGAGGTTGCTCCAGCGGAGAGGTTGCCTCAGCGGAGAGGTTGCCCTAGCAGAGAAGTTGCCCCATCGGAGACATTGCCCCATCGGAGACATTGCCCCAGCGGAGAAGTTGCCCCAGCGGAGACATTGCCCCATCGGAGACATTGCCCCAGCGGAGACATTGCCCCATCGGAGACATTGCCCCATCGGAGACATTGCCCCAGCGGAGACATTGCCCCATCGGAGACATTGCCCCAGCGGAGACATTGCCCCATCGGAGACATTGCCCCATCGGAGACATTGCCCCAGCGGAGACATTGCCCCATCGGAGACATTGCCCCAGCGGAGAAGTTGCCCCAGCGGAGACATTGCCCCAGCGGAGAAGTTGCCCCAGCGGAGACATTGCCCCAGCGGAGAAGTTGCCCCAGCGGAGACGTTGATGCAGCGGAGACGTGTTTGCAGCAGAGACGTGTTGCCAAATATTTTTCTAAGCAATTCTATTTAATTCAATTTCTATTTCATTGATTAGTTGTGGCAGCCCTCTTTAGTTCAATGTAATTATACATAGTGTGTCGTTTATTGTATTATCCTCATTTCATCAGCATGAATAATATTGAACATATCGGTCCTAATATGAACTCAAACCCCTTTGAGATATGGAAAATAATCCAGAAAATTTCACAGGGCCTCACCTTGAAGCTGCGTTTCCGTTTGGGTATGTTCTGCTCGGGGTGGAAGAGGATGATGTAGACCTTGGGCATGTAGAGCATCCCCAGAGACACAGAGGCAGACAGGCTGAGAGAGATGGTCAGGGTGGTAGTTTGGATGTACATCTTGGAGGAGAGAGACACAG
This sequence comes from Cyclopterus lumpus, assembly GCF_009769545.1. Taxonomy (NCBI): domain Eukaryota; kingdom Metazoa; phylum Chordata; class Actinopteri; order Perciformes; family Cyclopteridae; genus Cyclopterus; species Cyclopterus lumpus. The sequence continues at coordinate 9,249,374 of NC_046988.1, forward strand.
AGGGATGGTGCAAGAGTCATTTATCACATTTCCAGTTGTCAGAGATAGTCTGTGTAATTGTCCAACTACACCGAGTGTGTCTGGTGAGGGAAAGAGGAGGAGGAAAGATAAGAGGGGGAAAACAGGTAGCAGAGGATGGTCTAGCAAGTGCACCATTGGCAGAACATTTGTGTAGTGACACCTACAATGACACACAGGCAGGTAGATCAGATGCTATATGGAATTATTATAGTGCATTCGCTTAATTGCCTGCGTGCTGCAGAGCTTGACTCTTTGTCTCGGAATGTGAAGTGATTCTTAGCATTTATTTGGCAGGCTGAAACAGGCACATATTGTCCTGTATAGTCGACTAGACATCTCTAGTGGAAGGGTATATGCAGTGGACAGAAGGAGAGGTATGATGACATGTACTATAAGCTGGAATTGTTATATAAACCCCACTAAATTAAGACTATGACCTCACACAATTCTGCCAAGTCAGTTGGAGGGCAGCTATAATGAAACAAGAAGACAATGAAGCAGACTGCAGAGGACTGAGCACTAGTCCTCAGGTCCTTAGTGAGTTTCAGAGAGTAGTTTGGAGGAGGAGAGACCTGACACAGCTGACAAGCTCTCAAGATATGGAGCCCATCAGGCGAGCGCTCTCTGCGAATATGGAAGGAGACAGACAGTAAAAGGGAGGGCTGGGATGGATGGACGGATGGATTTACGGGAGAGAATAGTAGAAATGGAGGGACGGAGCCTGGAGGGGAAAGTAAAAGAGATGGCATGGCGAGTGAAGCAAGGAAGGGATGAGAGGGACTCGTGGAGACCAAGATCAAGTGAGTAAGAGAGCAAGAGAGAAAGTAGAAATGCGGGCGCACAGTAGTGGTGCTTTGGTGGCTTGCTTTGGGTCATATTCGCTCCACCACTGTCAACGAACTCCATGTATGTAGTACTGCTCAATAAAAAGGTTATATAACCACGTTATGAATCATTCATCACTAAAAGACATGGTCCCTACATGCACACATAGATACACAAAGTACATGCGTTAAATACAAACTTGAAAAGTGCAACGATAGAGACGTTACGTGGGACCATTCCTGGCGCATTAAATAATACAAAGACCAAGACACCCAGGGGACCACACTAACAGTCAGGGTGCATCCACTTCTTATTTTTCTATTCGGTAATTTAATTCAGAATTCATTGTAGCCTGTAAATGGTGTAAATATGCCTCGAGAATATGTTTTATTCTGCGAACACATTGTGCCATTTGTGAAAAATTAGAAATGGATAAAACAAAAAATAAAAAGGAATGGCCATGAGCTGCTCTCGTATGAATATGTTTGACCAGAATGTTATTGTTCTCCAAAGGAAGCAGAGAACACTGGAAAATGATGCCGGCAGTAAAAACATGCTTTAGTCAAAGGTCTCTGATTTCTCAACCAAACCGCTTGACTCTGACCTCAAAAAGAGCTGCTTGGTAAATGTGATTCATTCAACAAAGATATCGTGAATCTAATCTTGCTCCTTTCAATGATACCTAATCATATTTCTGTGCATATTTGGACTTAAAGCATTTCCAGAACTCTAAAGATGACCATCAATATTGCCTAAACCCAACCACCAAACTATCCTTAAACTGATGACGAAACCCAAGTATCCACCTTCAAACAGGCTTTTCCTAGGGCCAATGTTATGAATCGACACCTTTGTTCCTCTTCCTCTTTATTCCTGAACACAATTTTTCACAAGATTTTAAACTTTTCTATTTTTGGAAAGTGATACGAATTTCTTCAAAAGCCTGTTTGAAGGTAGAGACCCAGTGTTCTCTGGAGAACATAACATTCTGGTCAAACACATTCATACGAGAACAGCTCATGGCCATTCCTATTTATTTTTTGTTTTATCCATTTCCAATTTTTCACAAATGGCCCAATGTGTTCACAAAATAAAACATATTCTCGAGGCATATTTACATTAGCCGTAGACGAAAATGGGAGTGCACCAGCAGCAAAGGCACATGAGAGCGCGCGCACGCACTCACGCACACACACACACACACACACACACACACACACACACACACACACACACACACACACACACACACACACACACACACACAGAGTGGGAGAAACACACAAAAGAACGCACTATTATGGGACAGGACTTTGCAGTTGTTTGAGATGGGACCACCAATTAAACAAGAGCAAAGAAAGATCATCAGTGAGTGGTAGGATGTGTTTTCAGTAACAGAGACATGAATGAAACAAAAAAGATTTAGATTCAGAAAAGATGTGAGGATTTTTTTAAAGAGAGTCGATGAAAGAGAGAGAGTACAAATGTAATAACCTACTGAAAAAACGGCATGAACAGCAGTACAAATGATAGTGAAAGAGAGAGTCCCTGAAGCTGTGAATTTAGCTCTTATCAAAACAGCAGCAAGGATGCCGATAGTCACTTCCATTACATCTAGCCTTTGGACCAATGGTGTAGCTTCCAGCTCTTATTTACACACTGAGTCTGGCCTCCTCCACCTTTCTGTCTACCGCTGATATCAGCTAGAAATGCGTGCCTCGGAAGAGCGCTCTATTATCCCAAAAGTTGCACACAGAAAGCAGACGCTTAGCTACAGATGGCTGCATGCAATTTATTCCCCGAAGGTTTAAGACATTTACACGCGGAGAATCTCTGGTCCGTGATAGGAAGAGATTTAGAAAGAGGAACAAAAGGGATAGAGTGATGCCTGATGTGCTCTTAACACCTGGGGAGAAAAGAGACGACGATAAAGAGGATAAGGACACAAAAGAGAAATAGAAGTGTGTACATTCTGTGGACAAAAACGTGGCATAGTGTTGGGCTCAATTTTAGTCCTCAGGTTGAAGAAAGTGATGCTTTTGCTAAATTCTTGGACAGTGGCGGTGAGTAATTTTCCCAAGTCGACTTGTGGTGTTATTGACCTCTCTAGGGCACTCATTTTATCTTGTGTTGATGAAAAAAAGGGCCACGCTACGGATTTTTATCAACGGGAAACACCTTGTTATTTTTCAATTAGAGCTTAAAGGATAGCTCCACTGTTGTTCAGCCCAGACCTCATCACAATGTTATTTGTGTAGCGTACACTCTCACTGATAGCTGCTCCCCCCGAGAAAACCGTATCTCATATTAAACATATTTGCAAAACATAATGTTCAGGTTCCATTTCACCGTCAGCATACCGTATCACAATGAACACAACATATTGTTGGTCCCCTCCGACCCAGTGGGTCACGCACAGCCGGATGTCCTCGGCCAAATGGGGGTTTCGTAAAGGATTAATCTCGGGATCTGGATTGAGCCGCGGGCGCATAAAGCATAGCTGAAGCCACTCCAGGTGTCAGGGAGGTGCAAGCGTATTCAGTGAGCACATCTGTTGTCATTTGTTTTACTGCTCAATTCCTCATCACCTCTGAGTTACTGAATAGCAAAACCCCGTTATACGTGCTGTTTTTCTGGTATAATTGGCTAGATATGATAACCTGGCGTGCTAAAATTACTTTCCCCAACATAATCATGACTTATTGCTATTGTTTGACATTAAATCAAGGATAATGGAGCCAGAACAATATATGAGCAGGCAGAATGCATTCCAACACGTCTAATGCGCATCACACTTTCTGAGAAGGTAGACCTTTAGAGGGTCTGCACCGGACCAGAGTCTGTGGGTGGAGTGCACCTGATGAACCTCCTAATGAAAGCAGGGGGGGGGTTCTGCCACAGGGTGAGTCGTGGTCACTCCAGCAGATGTGTCATGTTAGAGTTTTTTAGTCCTTTCCCACATTTCTTTGTCAAGTTTCAAAATGGTTTCTCACATCCCGGAGGTGGGTGTGAGGGGTCAGAATTGCAGAAGCAGCAGCGGGAGAGAACACAGGACTCACAGACCTGAGGTCAACACATTTTATTGCAGGACATAAGAGTGGCATCTGCTCTGGCAGCTAACATTGCCACTTAATTCAAACGGCTAATACTGAATAGCTGTAAAAGAATGGGATTCCCGGTGAGACACGGCTAATCCAAAGAGACAGGCATCTTGATAGTTAGGTGTCGAGAATGCATTCTTCCCTTCACAGCCGATAGCCTAGGCGTGACAGCTCACGTTGAAGGCTATTCTGGGTTGGCTGGCTGTACTACATAAACGACTCTGTGAAATAGAAAGTACAGCTGGTGAACACGACACCATCAGAAGCCAATTAACTAAATTAGGCCTATCTTCTGCAGACACTGCAATTTCCGCTCACTAATATACACGCGCAGGAGAGATGGATGACATTTACACATTAAGTTAAGGGCTAAAACACATGTTGAATAAATGGAGAATGGCATATACATGGATTTCTTTCTTTACACATTATGTGGGCTTTTCATCTTCCCAAAATATGAAGGCGGTATGCACCTTCCACCAACATTAGGACATCTCTAGTCAATGCCAAAAGAAATGACAGCGGTGTAACGGTGTGATATAATCACCTTGTAGGGAATATATTGATTAAGACACCATGCAGCAAAATGCACTTCAATCAGTCTGAATAGTTGCATGTGCACGCACAGACGAGCGTGCCGTTACACAAATGTGAATCAGATTATGCATGGGTTGTAAGAACAGAAACAAACACATGTCACGGCCTCTCACACTTGATGAGCCACAGCATGGAGAATGTTATTACACACAGTTCTTTGATTGTTGCAAAACCTTTTCATAACACAGAGCGAGAAAAAGGGATGGTGAAAGAGCTCCGGCCAACAGCAGAGAGAAAGGGGCCAATAGAAAGATGAGAGAGAGAGAGAGAGATGGTGTGAATATAAAGGACATAATGGCTACGTGGGACAGAGAATAAACAAACGGAATTAAGAAAGGAAGGCAAACATGGAATGACAGAACGGTTCGGGAGAACAATCCACGGTTGACAGGAAGTGGACGTTGACGAGAGAGAGAGAGGGAGGTGAAAGAAGGAGAATACAAAGTGAATAACAAGCAGTACAGGTGGACAGAGACTGTTCTGATGAGCAAAGTCCTGAAGCCCTTATTGCCATGGGCATGTTGTTTGTGATACGATGGAGAGTTTTCCCGCAAGACAGCTTATACACGTTAACAGAGCCACACACTTCCCTGATTGTTGTCATACGTTGCCAAGTGGCTGAGTGGTTGCCCGTTGTCCACGAGGCAATGGCTATGCAGTGTGGCATTTAACTTTTTTATTTTTTTATTATTCATGGCATTAATCACCTGCAGAAGTAGTTAATTGTAAAAATAAATAAAAGTAAAAAGCCTATATTTTAGACTCAACCTCACAAGGAATAACTGCAACCTTTGAAAGGTACGTTTGACTGATGTCCAGGTGAAGAGACAGGGACAGGTCTTATACGCCAGAGAAAGACAATGGTAAAATCCTATTTCCACCACTTTGACTGCAAGAAAGTTATTGATTGGATGTTGAGTAAAACAAAAAAGAAGAGTCATAGTGGAAGAACATATGCCCTTCACTTGGGCGCCGTGGCACTGAATAGCTGTTGATTTGCATTAAGCTGACCTTGTGTTTAACTCACTGCAGCCAATGAGATCTCTCGCCAGGCGTCACTCCGCTCTCCTTTTGTCTCCCAGCACACATTTGAAATAAATGACTGCTGACAGCTTTTAGTTCATGTGCCCAGTCAGCGAAGGGTCAGAGAGTAAAGAAAATAAGACAGAAAAGAGAGTGATTATTGGATGTTGAAAAACATAGGGGGTGAGAAAGCATTGTGCACGGCACATTTAATTCCCGGAGACAACTTGCATCTTTCAGTCGCTCCATCCTTTACCTGTCATCCCCTCATTTCTGCCCTTACTCGTCCCTAAACTATCCTGTATCTCTCTCTGGAAGATGTTTTATTTTCCCTCCCGTCTTTTTTAATAACCTCCATTGTGTCTGCTCGTAGTCTTTGAAACTCTATCTGATTTTAACTCTTTGTCTCACCAACTTTATTCCTCTGTCTCCCTATTGCTTGTTTGTTTTCTCTCCATCTCAGCATGTTGATAATGATGTCGGTGTCCTTGATAGGTGGCTGCCCTCACCCAACCTTCACACGCAGCCTGGGGATCCTAAACTAAAGGACGTACGTGTGTGTGTGTGTGTGTGTGTGTGTGTGTGTGTGTGTCTAACTCCCACCTCCTGTTTCTGTTCACGCACAGCATTGAACCACTTGTCATTTTAATCACCTGAGCCATGGGAGGGTGAGGAGATTTTATTTGGATTTATTTATTTATTTAAAAAATGGGAGCGTGACCATACCAGTTCTTACCGCTTCTGACTGTGCAGGATTTTTATTTATGATTTATTTTTTTCTCCAGATTTTCAGAACTTTGCATCAAATGGCTCAAAAAACATTACTTGCAGGGGGATATCACAATGAGGTATCATTAAAGGGATTAATTAGGATGTTGTATTTGTAATCCTTTTAAGTATAACATAATTAAAGTATCATCGTTATCTTCATCAGGTTTTACTAAAACAACACAACTGATTAACTGTGAGAGGAGTAGGTGTTAGTTTTTTCAATTTGTGTGCATCTAAAAATTATTTTAACTATTTTTGCTTTTTAGTATCAATATGTTTTTCACTCAGAGTTTGTTAAATCCCCAAGTTGCACTTCTCCGCATGCCCATCACATGCATTTCGCAACTCTTTTTAAAACAGGATTCTGTGCCACAATATTTCAGCTTTGTGTGCCGGCTTGTTAATTGGGCCCGAGCGGCGCTCACTGTGCACACTTTCTTCATCATCGTCTGCAAAACAGCGCCTTTTTTATATTTGTACTCCATCTAATTCATACTGGCCTAAGTTCTGTATGTGTTTAAAAAAGTGCACAGGTTATTCCATAAAAATAATACATGATGCTACATCTGTGTCTGCCCCAGCTAGTTAGTGGAGCCCGTATTGACTTGGAGATCTGTATGAGGCCAAAGTCAAACTCATTTTGGGTTGTGCATAAAGGTTTCATGGTAACGCATACTGCCAGGGCGGCCCGATGAGAACACCGGCTCTCTCTCTCCTGATTAACTGACGTGACTGTGACCCCACTGTGCACAGCTCCAGCCAATTAAAATACACAGCAAGGAACAACATGGAGCCTCATCAGTCAGCAGACTGCTTCCTAAATGTAGAGGGGGGGGGTTTGACCCCATGAACAAATAAAACGGGAGTAACTGTTATGTCTGCTCTTCTGTCATAGATGTGAAATGTGCCCGTTTCTGCAGCTTACGGTATGCAATCTTGACAGATATTGGGTTGGAAATTATACAAAGCGCTTTCCCCCCAGTGATACTCGGGTCTGACTACATAGTCCCAACCCTCTTTTGTAATTCTAATGAAGCGAATGAAGGAATCAAGATATTACAGTCATGGCCGTCATTGGGTGACTTCATTTCAGGAAACACTTAAGAGGTCTGATACTTTTATTAATTAATGTTTATGAGAGTCCCCTAAGTCCTCTAATTCAACCCTGTGTTGAAATTCCACCTCGGGGTGAAGGAAATGTCTCCGGTTTCCGTGGCTCACACAAAGTCGTCGACATATTGAGGCCTTGACCGTTTCCTTCGTGATACAGATATTCGTTTGCTGAGAAATACTGTATGCGTGAAGCCGCATCGCCATGCGGATTGTTGCTAATGGTGCAAAGAAGAAAAGGAAAATGTTGCGATGTCGTGGTGATTAATAGTACATAGCAACAGGCGACTAAAAGGATGGCACTCATTTTTTCTTTGCTCTTTCTGTCTTGGTTTGGCAATCTTTAGCACACACACACACACACACACACACACACACACACACACACACACACACACAGAGTGATTGCACAGCTGCTACTGAAAGAAAAGTAAAAAGATAGTTACCACAAACTTGAATACGTTTGGTTTGGGTACAGCTACTACTCCAAACCAATGCACTCCCACACACACTACTAACAGAATGCCTTCTTCTTTTTTTTTTACAGTGGCTTTGAAGGTGAACAACACTTAATAAGAGACAACACTCAAAAGCTCCAACAATATGAAAGTTCAGTTCATTTGAAAAGCAACCGACTGGAATAACTCTACATCGACCAGACTTTTCATTCCTGAATCAAACCTGAATCTCGCCAAGTATCCCTTAACCATTGCCAGCGACTGGATGCCAGGTTACTGCATCTGCACAGCAGCAGCTTGAAGGGCCACACACTTTGAATTTCTCTCGGGATCAGCAGGAAGGGCAGTACGGCACTAATTATATCGGGGCATCTACTATGGCTTCATTCATCAATTTACAATGTTTTTAATTCCGCAGCATTATTGCTTCACATACTTTACTGCTGGTTCTTTTAAAAGTAACGAGCACAAAAAAGGTGATAAAAAACTATTTTACTAGCTTCAGTGCATGTTTTGCTTTGTCAGGCAGCCTTTCTACAGTGTGAATGAAGAATTGACAGCTACAGTGGAGGTGGAAAATAATAAAACAGAATAAACAACAGCTTATTTGATGTCTGTTATTTTAGTGCTGTTCCAGAGATGTAAGGTTTATGAAGAGGACTGTTGCATTGGGCCTCGAAAGGGAAGTCCTTTAGATCTTTGATGCACACTGCTCTTTTCTTGTCTCTATTGGTCCCTGGAGGAACATTTCTGAGTGTATGTAGATGTAAGTGTACTTAAATGTCTACTTAAATATGTGTTGTGTGAATGTAGAGCATGCGTGTGTGTGTGTGTGTGTGTGTGTCTGACTGCCAACAGCTCTATGTGAGGTCCCCCTTGGGCGTCCCCATATCCTTCAACATCTCAGTGTTTGATGTCAGGATCTGTCACTTGCTTTCTGCCCCCCCCCCCGCAAAAGATTGGGAAACTCATTCCTTCAAAAGTGAATGAAAGTAGTGTTTTTTTTACTCCCCACACACACCGCCTGTTGCAGATAATGATGCTGCGGATCAGTAAACTCTGTCGGAATGAAAGCGTCACGATGTCAGAAGTGAATGCTCTCTGTTCGGTACATGTTCTGTTCATCCCTGAGCGTGGCTACTGCTGTGTCCTGGTATTTTACCGTGCCTCCAAAAATAATGCTCTATGTATATATATATTTATTTCATCTCAAAACAGGATAGTTTGCATTTTTACCTGTTTAATTCTAACCCAATTTTCCCCATGACCTCAACCAACGGTAGTATAATATTCCAATCTGGATGAGCATTTTTTTTACCATGTGCACATTTCTACATAATCCAATTAATGATGCAGGAATACTATATGCAGATTAAGGTTAGGGTTAGGGGTCATATACAATATTCACTCTTATATACTCTATATTACCATTTAAATGTTCACACTGGTTTTAATTGTACCGTCTGTTGCATCCGAAGCTGTGCACTTATAAATGTAATGCTTTATATAATACTTACAGCCACCTCATGATCACAATAATTACTGGAATTCAACCAACCATTATTTTCAACAGCTTGCAATGCTCTCTAATTTTCCAAAAATGTTACCCACATGGTTAAATTGAAATAATGATGGTACATTGTACAACTCATCATATATTTTGCACTTTCAGGATGGATAAATAGTTATTGACGGTCAGCTGTTTACAATAATTTAGCCATGTTATTTCTAAATATCTTTACTCTTAGTGAAATACCAGATGGACTGTTATAACAAACCTACAGTTTGTCACAAATTGTCAGGCCCACTTACCGTACTGAATCATTATGAATGCTTAAGCAAATGTTGTGTTTCAGTGTTTAGGTTTATAGATTTTCTCGACGCTGACATAAGCTGCAGCGCAATCCTCCACTGGACAGTCAAAGTAGAAATGGGAATAAACGGAGCGTTACAAGGAACTCTGCAATTCCATCTTCCCAAGACAGTGGCATCATGTTTGGGACAGCTGTGTGTGTGTGTGTGTGTGTGTGTGTGTGTGCGTGTGTGTGCGTGCGGGACAGAGAGTTACTTTTGATGTCATCTCTCTCTCTGATATTAGCTCGCCTCTCTTCCTCCATCTTTAGCGTTGGATGGTTTTGCCTCGTATGTTCCCTCTTGCTGCCTCCTTTTCCTTCTCTCATCCTCCATCTCTCTTTTTTGTTTCCGCCGTCTCAGTCCCCTCTTTCTCACCGTGACATTTTTTTTTAAAAATTCTGCCTCCCTGTCTCTCTCTAATCCTTTCAGATCAGTGTGGATTGATTGTCTACGGTTACTCCCGGTAAGGATCTGGGCGGTCACTATAGCTCTCCGCGGGGATCACAGTCACGGCCATAAATCTGTCTGAAGACGGTGATCCGCAACACTGTGTGTGTGTATGTGTGTGTGCTGAGGGGCAGAAATGGATTTGTGAGGCAGGTACCGTAGATGTGTTCTTTATATACTCCTGAGGACCAATCACAGTGAGGCTATTTGCCATTCTTCACTTCTTAAAGAGACTACTTTGAGGCTAGAACTCTCGAGTCTTGCATTGGTCTAAGGTTAGACAGCAGTGTGTACGTGTATGTGTGTGTGTTTGTGTGTGTGCGTGTGTAGGTGTGTGTGTGTAGGTGTGTATGAGAGAGAGAGATGGGGAATGTCTCAGAGATAAAGTGAATGGGAGGCCTTGAGAGGTCTGAATAGCAGAAGGACTGAATCTGCGGATTCATGTTGTTTTTCTTTTACCACATTGAAGAAAAAGAGATGACTGTTTGCAAGCTGTGGTTTCGGCTGTACTGCATACCTCGTTGTTTCACCCAGTACCTACTCATGGAGACCAAGTCCAGGGTTGAAAAAAAGAAAGAAAGAAAAAACGATCTCTTTTGGGTGGACAGGAGCGAAACTTCTGGCCAATCAGAGACTTAAAAAGCGTGCACCTGATCTCTGTCACTCAGCAGCAGCTCCGCTCTTTGAGCAAAAAAATAAAAATAAAAAACTCCCTCAAATATGCCTCTGTGCAAGCAACTAGTGCACATATCAAAATATGTATTGTGTACATATGGTACACAATACCAAAAACAGACGTGCTGTGAAAAAAAAGACACACACTCTCACACACGCACATACGCACACTGAGTGGGTTTGTGGGTAGCAGCGGGGTGGTGTGATTCTTCCTCTGTTGGAAGCAGGAGATAACAAGCGGACCATATTCAAGACATCTGGAGAACAGGAGAGGTGGCTCACGGGGAGAGAGAACGAGGTAAAAGGCAAAGAGGGTGGAGAAAAAGGAGAAGAAAGAAAAGATGGTCGTCTGTCTGTGGTGTCAGGCAAAGGAATGATGAGGCAGACACACGGAGAGATAGCTGGAGAGAGGATGCTCCCTGTGGTTAGGGTTTACAACAAGCAGAGAGAGGCAGAGGGATGCACACACACACACACACACACAACCTTTTCCCGTTTCTGCAGGGTGCGGAAGAAGCTGTTCGTAGCCAGCGGCCTCTGCATGGTAGCATGACCTATTTCAAAACAATACTCCCCTCGTTGGTGATGGTTAAGAATCCCTCCCTCTCCATCTCCCTTGATTTATCTCTCACGTTCCCACTCCGTGTCTCACTGTCTCCTCGCGTGTCCCGATCCCGCGCTGACACTTTCCCTTTATATTCTGGTCGCTCCCTCACTCTGTGCTTTTTTTTTTTTTTCCTCCTCTCTTTCTCCGCCCGCTGTGACTCAGAGCCGCGTTGAGTATTCAGAGGAGAGGAGTGTGGGGGGACAACGGTACATGAGCAACGGGGAGGAACGAGAGGACGGCTGTTCAGACGAGGAGGGAGCAGAAATACAAGGAAGGCATTGAACACATGTATGTACATGGGAGTGGGCGGGGAGAGGGGATGAGTATGTGGCAGAATCTCAAGTCTGCACTTGTCGTGTACGGAGAGAGTATATCAAGACAGTGGGGTCCCTGTTATACATACTATATAAGCATTGACTCAGCCACTATGACCATGGATCTCCAGCTCATCACCTGTCCAGCCTCTGCGTCAATGGATGAATTAGTGGAACTCTATAATACATCCCTGAGCAGTGTTTTTGATCTCTTTTCTCAAGCTCCGCTCTGTGGTTCACACATGAAAAACAGCTGAAAACTCAGGGCTCACTGTCCGTAAACTGGCTTTCCGTGAGCATCAAAGGGCCTACTCCAACTCCCTTAAAGATGCTCGCTCACAGTTCTATTCCAGCTTAATCAATAAAAACCCTGGTAACTCTAAACACTTTTTTTTCCACCATAAACCATCTCCTGGAGCCACAACCATCCTCTTCAACTGAGGCTACAAGAGGAGCAATGCAACAGCTTCGTTGACTTTTTCAGATCCAAGGTCAACAACATTTGTCCAGCTCCCCATCTCGGCTTCTCTCTGACCCCAACACCTTATCTGCGAGTGTGCTGTCTCTTCTACATCTCGCTCCTCAGAAAAATTAAATCCTGTACCTGTACCCTGGAGCCCATTCCCACTGCTCTGCTCAAGTCACACATCCCCACCCTCAGTCCTTTCATCACCAAAGTTGTTAACCTTTCCCTTCAGTCTGGCTGTGTCCCACCTACTCTCAAGGTTGCTGTCATCCGTCCCCTTCTCAAGAAGCCCACCCTGGACCCGGAGGCCTTTCTCCAACCGTGCCTTCCTTTCCAAGGTGTAAGAGTAGTAAGTAGTTGCTTCTCAACTTCAGGAACACCTCAAACACAACAACTTGTTTGAAAAATTCCAGTCAGGTTTTCGTTCAGCCCGCAGCACTGAACCAGCTTTACTCAGGGTGACGAATGACCTGCTAATGACAACCGATGCAGGATCACCCTCACTCCTCATCCTCCTGGACCTGACTGCTGCATTTGACACAGTGGATTACACTCTCCTCCTAGAGCGCCTCCACACCACCAATGTCAGACTCCTTTCTGGCAGAACTGAATATGTCTCACTGGGAAGAAGTCCAGACTGCTCCCAGTGGTCTTCAGCAAGGGTCGGTCCTCGGCCCCATCCTCCTTCATTATTTACATGCTCCCCCTCGGTCGTGTCATCAGCAAACATAGGTTGTCCTTCCACTGTTATGCTGACGACACACAGCTTTACATCAAAACTGCCCCAAACCCCACTGCAGCCATGTCATGTCTCACCACCTGTCTTGAGGAGATAAAGGAAACAACTTCCTCCAGTTAAACAGAAGCAAAACCGAAGCGCTCCTTGTTGGCACTCCACACCAGGTTCAGTCATCCTCCATAACTCATCTCACCTTTATCTGTCAGGTCATACTCCTCTCCTCCACAGTCACTATCCTGGGAGTTAGGTTTGACCCTCACCTGACCTTTAATGACCATATAAAACACCTGTGCAAAACCTCCTTTTATCATCTCAAAAACATCTCCAAACTCCGCCCCACTTTAACCATGTCGAATGCAGAGAAGCTCGTCCACGCCTTTATCTCCTCTAGACTGGACTACTGTAATTCCCTCTTCACTGGGATCACTGGCAAGAACATCCAGAAACTACAATACATTCAAAACAACAGGTTCCTGATGAAAAATCACTGCCAGCTATTTTCTCTTCTATTATAGTTTGTTTTTAACTATCTGCTGGCTCTTTTTTATACAAAACTGTCAATATTTGTTTTTTGGAGAAAAATAAAAAATAGGATATCTGCGCAAAATATATGCATTTCCTGCACGTCCTCTCCGCCTGTCTGCGTGTCTCAGCTGCAGCTGGGGCCGAATCGTTTTGGCCCAGAAGAGACGGGACTAAGAAGCAGTTTAGCCAATTACTGATTAAAGATATAAATGAGTATATATATACACAATTCAGCCAATCTACATCCTAAAATAGTTTTTTTTTTTACGACATGACGGCCAGGGCGAGCGCGATATATTATATATTAATATACTGAATTGTATGAATAAGATGTCATTATTATGTCAGTGTTGGAATAAATGTTCAATATTTAACTACAAAGTAGAAATGCGTGTTTGTTACTTTTTTTGTATTGAATCATACTGGGATGTTTGCTGAAATTGATTGGATGGCCCTACCAAAAAAATTAATTCCACCAGTCGCCACTGGTTTCAAGTCTATATTATTCCATTTTAAAGACATTGCTCTTTGTGCTCTGAGCGTTGCCAAAATGCTGATTACCTCCACAACACTGTGCCTGCACACATCCTGCGAGGACACTGATTGAGGGCCGAAGCTGTTGCTCTGCTAACCTGCTGCTTCCACTGTGCAGGCTGTGGAGACAAGGTTGACATTTCTGAAAGTTTCTCGTTTTTCTTTTGTCAAAGGCGTGATGGCCATTGGATGCCAAACGTAATCGTGACGCGAGTCGTGTCGTCATCGAACCTCCAACTAACTTCATTGTTGCCTCTTCCGCCTCGGCAAACCAAGCCTATGCCCTTGGTAGAGCTCTCCTCATTAAAGCCCCATCAGTGAGTCTCGTCATACCTGTTTATTCCTTTCCCTCGTCTCTCTCTCCTCCCTCTCTTCTGCGCTCTCTGTTAGCCAGCCAGCTGCCACACACTCCAGAGGATATTCCAATTAGGCACAACATACACAGACACACAAATGTGCACTCGTGGATATTCCAATTAAATGCAACACACCAGACAAACACACTAAAACGCCAATACACAATAAGTCACTGGTGGACATTCTAATTAGCTGAATAGCCCAACCAGTGAGATAGCACACACACACACACACAGACGTACCTTTCCAAAGCCATATGACTCATGACATGACATTTAGAGTCACACGTGCGTGAACAGACCCTAAAGAAACCGTGACACATCAGCACCTCCGAATGGTCACACGTGCGCGCATATGCAAGTTTATTAGCTCACACAACATACAACTTAAAGGTTAAAGAAGCTTCCAGCTGAAGCCTCCGCCTGTGGAAACTAAATCAGTAATGTTCCCCTTATTAGATCATAATTGTATTCACACTCGCCACATACTATTTTGCATGACTGTGGTGAGGTGAAAAAGGTAATTGCTTTTATAAATATAAAAATAAATAAAACCTCACTGAGACAAAGAAGAAAAATACGAAACTCTCTGGCTTCTTGAAGATAAATGAATGTGGGTTAGCAAAAGAAAAAAGAAAAAAAAACTGTTATACATCCAGCAAGAGGCTGATTTCCCTGATGTGTGATTAGATCACTTTGATGTTAGCTTTTTGCCATGCGACAGAGGCGGGACACGCACCTTGACTGGGAAATGTGCTGAGACGCGATGAAATGGAGAGAAATACAAAATGTCCCGACTGCCTGAGAGACAACACCAGTTGTGTCTCTCATCGAGGGCGAGGAGGAAGGGAAGACTTGAACCTCCAGTGGACACAAAGGCCGTCGGTGTTCATCTCGAGGAGCAGGATACAAGTGGACTGACATGTGTGATTGTGTATAAAGACTCCGAGGCACTCCTGAAGGACACAATTAGTTTTGGAGCTGTGCTATGATTTGATAAATTTCTTTCCAAAACAGCTTGAGGTTTGTGATTCGTATCGCTACAATGTGTGTGTATGTGTGTGTGCGTGTGTTTACATGTGACAATGTGAATGATACAGTGCTATCTGTTTGTTCACCACCATGCCGGTTCACTGCTTATCTGTCAACAGCCTGTGACATCTGCCATGAATCGAGTGTATGAAAGCTTTTATTGCTAAAACTAGAGTGAAGACGCAATATCCCAAAAAAATTGAATCAATAAATCCCAGGCAAGTAAACACAAGGTTTTAGTGTGTGCACTATATTGTTATGAGTTCATGTGTGTATGCTTCCTAAATCCTCTAAACTGCCACCCGACTGCCCACTTATTGCGGTAGGGGTCGGTACTGATAACACATCTGAGTGCACCTCCGACCCCCAGATGCTACTCAGCGACACAGACGGGGCAAAACAGATTCCTCACGTTGAGTGTTTTGGCCGGGTCGTTTGTTTTGGTCCGATACGACGACCCCGAGGCGATTGCCCGCATACGTCAACACTTGACTTTGAGTTTAAAAGAAATGTGTTTCGTGACACCTTGATGCCCGTTGGTTTCTAGACTGGTGGCAAGCCAATTATATAGTTTGTATTCATTCAATCACACGCTACCGCAGTGGCTGTTGCGGACACAAAAAGGCTCTTTTTGTCTTTCGAATAATTCTGTGAACCCCTGATATTGGTCTTAGGACTTGGAATAACATAACATATCAAATAAAACACACATGCAGATAATGAACTGTGCATCCATAATGAAAGCATCATTCATTAGGTGGAGCCCGAACCTTGTAAAGGCTGCTCCACACACACTGGCACACACATTCACCTTATGCAAGTTACATCATACAGCCATCAACAATTACCTACAGGAAGGAGGAATAAGCTCAGTACAGTACAGGCCTCTAAAAGCCTGGACCAAGCCATGGATCTAGTCAATCAGCCAGACAGAAAATCCTCTTGTACTCACTGGGGATTGTCAGGAGATTTTGGACTCTAAGCCAATAATATAGCTACAATTGAAAAAAAACATATCTTTCATTGCCAAGATATGGAGTTTTGATCTCCAAAAAAGTTGTCTGGTGGAGAGAGAGAGCAGACGTTTTGCAATAGCAATACATGCAAATGTATGACTTAAAAAGTGATTCCAAAACGTAATAATACTGCAGAATGGGCTCAGGAGAGTTCCGTCAAGCTCACAGGAAGCCCATAAACCACACCGTCACAACCCGCCTGTCAGGGAATCGTCATCTTATGAAAGACATTTCACACAAATATACATTAGTATCACACATCTGTATCCATTGCATCCTCCCTATTAAGTCAAATCCTGCAACCACACATGCACAGAATGTCTCTCTGAAGTCATATTTCCTGTAGATTGTGGTGTCGCAGAGAAAATTGCTTTAAATCCCAAACAGGTCATTTACAGGGTAATCCCACAGATAGACACACAGAAAAGTACACACACACACACACACACACACACACACACACGCCTACACACACACACGCCATGGTTTCATCCTCTTTGCAGACTAAAGATGATGGCGAAGGCATACAGACATCTGCAATATACTCACACTCTCTGTAGACTGTAGTTCATAAAGAAAATGTAAAAAAAAAAAGACAGCAGTTAAGGTATGCAGGTTATGTAGTGCATTTAGTAGCATTGACATGAAATCAAATCAAAGAGAAACGACAAAAAACATATACACTTACCCTCTCTGCGGACTGTGACGTGCCGAAGAAGATGGGTATGAAGGCCAGCCAGATGATGCAGGTGGTGTACATGGTGAATCCGATGGGCTTGGCCTCGTTGAAGGTCTCCGGCACGCCTCGCGTCTTAATGGCGTAAACTGTGCACGTCACCATCAGCAGGATGGAGTAGCCCAGGGAGCAGATGAGGGACAGGTCGGAGATGTCACACTTGAGGACGCCGCGCGCCGACGTGGGATCCTGGGTCCGCTGCTCGCCGTAGTCCACGACCGTGTGGGGAGGGTCCACCGCGAACCAGACGAAGACCCCCAGCAGCTGCACTGAGATGAGGGAGAAGGTGATGACGAGCTGGGAGGCAGGCGAGATGAACCTGCGAAGGAGACGGTGAGGGAATGATGATACCAGAGTTCATTTAGAGTGCGGCAAACCCATATCTGAAATATCTGCGCTTGAAAATGTGTTACTGCCTTATTCAAAGGATTAGAATCTCATGCATGATGTCATTTTCTATAAGATTAGATTTCTTCTTCCAGTCTTTGGGCAACAACATGTTTCACAAATACATTTTAAAAAGTAAACAATCCTTGCTCGTCATCCGGAAAACAAGGCTGTTTTCATATTATCTAAAAGTTCAAAATATATGATATTCCTATACATGAAGACATACAAACAACCACAAATCCCACACGACAAAACATGTTGGAGGGAGATCAGGGAAAAGGAGATGATGACATTTTAGGCAATAGTGAAGAACATGGTTAATGAGGTAAAGCCCTATATAGAACTGGATAGAGGGAAAGTGATAACCATATGCCAGAGAGATAACAACATTTGGGAAATTAATAACAAGCAAAGCTATATTTTCTTTGTAGTGAAGAAAGAACCAACTCCTTCCATCTCCCAGGCTCAAAGGATGCTTAGTGGCTGACTACCTGGAGGCACAACACACACTGCAGCCTGAAAAAAGCCTCAAACTCCTGCTTCCTCCTGCATCTCATGCTTACCTCAATTTAGTTTTATTTTTTGTCTATCATATTTAGTGTTAATTGGAAGTTTTCTATGAAAAAAAAACCTATAATTTTATAAATCTTAATTATCATTTAAAAAATGTATGATTCTTAAGAGGAAATAAACACTATCTCTTACAAATGGATAGCACTGAATGAAAGACAGATGACCATCTGGGTAGGACGGACATGAACCTGAGCACTATTAAATACCACATTAACATTTGAGTCACTTAGTTGACACTCTCTCCGAGAGTCACTCACACTGAGTGCAAACAGTACAATAGGTGAGTGTGAGTTCATGACTCTCATTAATAATGGATGAGAAATAAATGATGAATAATGATTCCAAGCCGCTCAATGAGGAAGAAGTGGAGGAGTTCATACACACACACAGACACACACACACACACACACACACACACACACACACACGCACACACACACACACACACACACACACACACACACACACACACACACACACACACACATCTTCGAGTGCAAAGAAGAACACACTTACAGTGACCTTCAATGCCACTCCACCCATCTAAATCTACCTGCACTGGACACAGAGGTCAAACCCAGAGTGTGCACCGTGAGGCGTGTGTTTTCTTCACCTGGGTGCTGTTACAGACTTCTTCCCCTGTTCAAAGATGCGGTGTATCCTGTTGGTCTTGGTGAGCAGCGCGGCGTAGCTGAAACACATCCCCAGGCCCAAGAAAATCCTCCTGAACGAACACACTCCCACATCCGGCGCCGCGATCATCAGGAAGGTTATGGCGTAGCACAGGAAGATTCCCGTGAGCAGCACGTAGCTCATCTCCCGGCCCGACGCTCGAACGATGGGCGTGTCATTGTGACGGACAAAAGTGACGATGACGAAGGAGGTGGCGATGATCCCCAGCATGGAGATGAAGACGGGGACCACGGCCCAGGGGGAGTGCCACTCCAGCTTGATGATCGGGATGGGAACGCAGCCAGTGCGGTTGGCGTCGGGCCGCATCTCGTATGGACACAGCTCACAGCTGAACTCTGAAGCCTGGGGAGGGACAGTTTTGATCATGTAAAATCAAGATTTCATCCAAACTCTGTACACAAATATGGTAAATCTGTAAATACAGTCGCTCCCAAATGTATGTAAATGTACCTTAAATCACTAACAGTCGATTACTTTACTAATCAGTCGAGACTCAGCTATTGTGCGTCAAAGAGAACAACTAATACATACATTTCATACATTTTTAAACAGTTCACTTAATTGCTTTTGTCATGCTGCTTTGCTATTTTCCAATCTACTCAAATATACTGTTAATGTGTCAACAGATTATTGATGTTACAGCAAATGCATATCTCTGGAAGAATGTTATTGATCGCCCCGGGTGCTCAAACAAGCATCACCACCTATGGTTGATATTATATTTCTTTCCTTTATTGCTTGCTGAACTGGGGAACTCTTTGCATATCCTGTATATTCGAGCGCTTATGGATTCGACCACATTTTCCCCCATGATATAATTAACATCAGACTCTTTTCCCTCAACTTAAATGACTTCCAAGAGCATCTGCGGGGTTCTTCCTGCTTATATAAATCCAAAGTGGGCCATGTAAATGGCTTTCTTTTGATTGCCTGAGATGAGTTGGAAGAAAGAATCCTGACCCCGGGGGGCGAAACTCTACTGTAGAGTAAGAGCAGGCGGCAGCTGTCAGAGAGCATATGCATGCGGAGACTAACGCGTCCATTATGTCAAAGTGCAGTCATTGCAAACACATCTTGTAGTTGATTCCAACAAATGGAACCAGTTGTGGCTTTAGAAGCTCTGCCAACGTTTGCCATCTAGTAAAATTGTCAATTTTAATTGACAGATCAAGTTTACCTAAGTGAACCGGTGAGGCTAAGAGCTTTTGGAGGCTTTCCCAGCTTTGAAAACATAACAATCAAGGCCATTTATTTATAAGAAATCTCTTTTCTTGGTGTGATTCTAAAGTAACAAGATGGACAGAAAGTGAAGCAAAAAGTAAATAACACATTTTTTTTTGTCATGTTTCTCTAAAAAACCATTGCAATTGATCACCAGAATGCATTAGAAGGAGGACTCACACTGGACTGTGACTTGTCTGGTTTGATATTTTGAAATAGACGATTTTAACATTACATGTTTTGTAAATATTTACTAAATCCTCGGTGATTGAGTGACACAAGTGAATTATGATTTAGATGCATTGTTCTGCCTGCAAGCTGTGAACCATGTAATGCAAGTATTCAGACAGCATACGTTTTTTAATGGAAAGTCTCCTGAAAACCCTACCAACAACAAAAAACCCACACATGGTTCATCTATACACTCTACCATCTACCTGCCGAGCCTCACAGTGCTGTGAGACTACACACAACAAAGTGGATAGAATCCTGCTCCATGGTACTTTCACATGCTACAGTTCAGAATCTTGTATTTCATGTTTCTTTTTGTGCAAAAGACACAATGAATACTGCAGGAAACATATGTAAAAGTACTCCATCACAGGTGAATGACATAACTCCAACAAAGCCAACAGCAAGTCCTGGTGGCCTGTTTTTCTCCAGAGATCTACCTGATAGTGATATCCCTCACAGCGCTCACAGTGCCAGCAACACGGCACGCCTTTGACCACTTTCTTTCTTTCGCCCGCGCGGCACGGGATGCTGCACACAGAGGGCGGCAGTGATGAGTCACCTGCCTTCCAACGCATGGCCTCCACCTATAGAGAGGGAGAGGTGAGGGGACAGAGGGACGGTAAGACAAAGGCGTGTGCTCCGACCCATATGACAAATTAATATTCTCTTTGTCTCAAGTGCAAGCGGCATTACGAAAAACGTCCCGCCTTCTTGTGGGATATTACGCCACATAAAGATTAGCAGCCATCTGCTTGCAGCTGACATGACTTTGTCCTGCAACACTCTGTACCTGCAGAAAGTGTGGAATTAGGGCAACTCGCAGAGCAATTAGCACAAGAAGATCCTCTGATCGTTTTCCTGAGCGCTGCCAGGCACAAAACTAACACCAGCTAGTCTGGAAGCCAGCAATCAGACCATAATCAGATCTGGCACAAATAGGCCATCTGTATTTCCTTCTGTTTGAGTGTGTGTGAGTGTGTGTGTGTGTGTGTGCACATGTTCCAACATGTGTGCATGTAGTTTTAGTTGTGCTTGTGTCATGCTGGCATTATTGTGAATCCCTAAGCCTTCCGTGTGTCTGATATGTGTGAGTTCCAATTTGCCGTTATGTGTGTGATTTTTTGTAATTATCCCCAGTCCCTGAGCTTCCATCCGTTGCCGAGGGTGCTGGGTAAAATGGAGCGTTACTGTTTTAAACAGGCACACAATGTACCAGTCGAACAAAACTAGTTAAGAGGAAAAACTCATCAGGGACCGAGAAAATGGACTTGATTTGATCATTGAGACACATATAGAAACACACGCACACACACACACACACACACACACACACACACACACACACACACACACACACACGCAGCATTTGAACAACAATATTAGGTTACAGGCAAAGTTAGTGCAACATTGTCTGCCAGGAGAAATACTTTCATGTACGTTGTTGAGTGTGTGTGTGTGTGCGTGTGTGTTCAGAAGTGTACATTTAAAACTTTTATGTATTTCATACAGATACCTTATATTCACAACAATCATCATACATGATGCACCACCCAAAACAACATAGACCCTGTCGTGCACCTCGCTTCCATCGATTACCCAAATGACATGAGGTCAGCTGTAAAGGGATTATGCATTATCTATAACACATCACCTTACAGAACATTTGCTGTGGAACTCTGCAGACTTGCTTTCATCTTGATTCAAACAGTGTGTTGATCGTGGAAACGTCCACCTGCTGCATCACCACATCTGCCACCGAGCCTTCAAACCCAACTGGATTGTTGAATAAATCAAATACATCTGTTAATTTGTCAACTGTCAAAGTGCCCATTCATGTGTGCCTTAACGATGAGTTATATCTGCCTCCCCCTCTCCCTTTCTCTCTCTCTCCCTCTCTCCCTCTCTCCCTCCCTCTCTCCCTGTCTCTCTCTCTCTCTCTCTCTCTCTCTCTCTCTCTCTCTCCCTCTCTGTCTCTCTCTCAACGGGCCGTCGATCAGGCAGAAAGCACTTTGTGTCTATTAGTCTTCTCATCTGTCATCTGGCCTTTCTAATGAAGTCCTGGGTGGATTTATAACACCAAGCACACGCCGTGCTCAAGGAGTTTGTGTTTGTGTGTGTGTCTGTGTGTGTGTCTGTGTGTGTGTGTCTGTGTGTGTGTATGTGAATGACTATGACAATGGGATTCAAGTTTTTCGGGTGCAATGAATTAAGTGTTTTTGCATGGATGCATATGATGCACATGTGTATGCTTCAATTTTGGTGCCAGCATGCACAGATTGTGTGTGTGTGTGCGTGTGTGTCAAACATTTCCAGCCGAGTCGCAGAGGATTTCGAAATCATGTGATGTTGAACCTTCATCCTGCCAAGGTATGCAGGCTTTAAGGCCTCGGAAGTTTCAATAAACCACTCAAATAAAAATACATTTTGGACTACTCTAAAGGCATTTCTTCCTTTATGACACAGAAGTTAGTTCCGAGAACAACAATTGCAGATAGAAAAGAAGGTTAAAAAAGCAGCGAGATGGAAAAAGATCTCACTCTGAGGTGTAGTTTGTTGGTCCAGGAGCCAATGACTCTGTACTCTGCAGTGGACCTGTTGATGGTCTGGTACTGGAAGATATCGTATCTCCCTGGAGCGTCTCCGTTCTCATTAAAAACCACCGGTGTACCGGCGTTTCCTGGATCAAACACAGAAGATGGGGACATTAGTTGTTACATTTTGATGTGTGCTCCAGTGGTTCCATTTTTAATTGATCCCCACAAGAATGAGCCAAACTCCTGGAGAAGAAGAAAGGTTAACGAATGATCATCATTTCTTGCACTGTTCAAATGGAAAGACATCGAGTGCAACCCGCCTTCATATTCCCTAAACGTTTCACATGTATCTGATGAAAGAGACTGTACAGGCTGTTTAGCAGAGGGGGAAGGCTCGTGAATATAGCTTGTGGTCCATTCAGAGTAGCCTGATAATCAAAACTAGAAAAATAACAATTCCATTACATTTCTTTAAAGAGATGAGTGAAATACTGAGATATAGACTTACTATATAACAATGTATATAGAGAAAGGCATAAGCACACACATTACATACATGAGAAACATCAGAATTTAATTAAGTAATATTTCCTCGGGCGATGTGTTAAGGAGCAGAAATGAGAAAAGAAGTGTCACCAGTCTTTATTCTACTGTGTGTGTGTGTGTGTGTGTGTGTGTGTGTGTGTGTGTGTGTGTGTGCGTGTGCGTGTGCGTGTGCGTGTGTGTGTGTGTGTGTGTGTTGTAGGGTGGTGTGATTGAATAATGCACACGCACGGGTAGGTTTATGTGTCCTCTAAGGTTTAGTTTTCTTACTATCATTAAGGCCGAACATAAACCTTTTATCCATCTTCCTCTCCGACTTACTCACCTGGTATCTTTTATGTAGCAATACAATCAAATCAGATTGCTGAATTCGGCAAAGCATAAAGGAAATCCAATTACATCGAGCATGTGGGAAAAAAATCACTGCCTTATATGGAAAGTCCAACTGCATAATATAAGTCATCGATACAGCGGCATGATGCTGAGGATATATAAATACAGTTTGAGGCAAAGCACGGCAGAAACGCCGTTTGTAAAGATTGCAAAATCAACTAAGAGAATGAAAACAGAGAGCGACAAAGGAGAGTCGTGTCGGACCGACGGAGTGGAGCACAGGACATTAGGAGAAGGAAAAAAAGACAAAGGAAAAGTGTTTTGAGATTTAAAAACAAAAATAAATTGAAAAACAGGTGAAAAGAGCAGGAAGAAACGGATTAGTAAAGACTCTCGCTGTCATCATAAGTAATGAGGGATGCATACAATGGGTAGAAGACAGAGAATGAGAAATAATAACTATAGGAGGTTAATAGAGAGAGAGTGAGAGAGATGAATGGAGGAAGACTGAATCAATAGAGGAACTAAAGTAGAAGTCTTGGTCTCTCATTGTTATCACAAGTTATGGATGAGGTTCGTTTCTGCTAGAAGTGGTGCGTACATGTCCAACTGTAACTATTAGCCCTCCCACTTTAATGTACCTGCTCACACACACACACACACACACTCACTAAACTAAGGGATACGGTCCAATGGAGTCTTTTCCCTTAACCTACAATGAGTTCTCCTGGCATCTCTCTGTGCACCGCAGTAGGAACGGCACAATTATCTTGACTTCCTCATAACCCAGATAGCATTGATTTGAATAAAGCAAGGCCAGTGCAAAATGCCAATATTTGTGTTGTGCATGTGCTTGCTGTGTTCTCTTCTACTTAGTTAATGTGTGTGTCTGCTGTGTCGTAGGCACACATGACCCAGGTGACTCTTACAAATGCAAAAGTGCTGACTGATAAATCATCGTATCATCATCGTGATGTGAAAATACATTATGAGCACATTGCAAAAGGCCACCTGACTATTTATTTCGGGACGGTTCCTGCAAGCTGTTATTAAACCCCGGAGCTTCAGACCGCATGGGGAACAGAAGTGATGTGTAGCGGTGACGTGTGTTGTTGACAAGGTTGGAGTCATAAAGTTGTTGCCGTATTGGTGCAGACTACAGAACACCTCAGTGTTATTATTTTTATTTCCTCATAAAGTACAGGGGCTATGTAACCCTCGACGACACAAGCTTAAACAAAAGCTAGGACAGAGGACAGGAGGACATACTGGCTAATGCCTGTGTTCCTCCTTTCTAAATTTAATTATTCATGTATTATTTATTATTTAGCTTAGTAATATTTTAGACGTTTCCAGTAAAGTATGAATGAGTTTGTATATTGACAGACATTTGCTGCTCTAGAAACAACATGTGACATCGTCACTCTCACCTACATTACATTACACGACATTACATATTGCACTGGCCCTTCACACACCCCTCTCTTAAAGAGACAGCGCTCTCTTCCAAATGGACAACAAGCACTTTCCTCCCACAGTTAGTATGTGCACAGGTGATGAACGCTCTCAAATATAGGAACAACACATGAATTAACTTAAATACACATTTCAAGTAAATTATGAAAAATGGACACAGTTGTATTAAATCGGTAAGATATATGACATAACATATTTCAGGGTGCTACACACCCATATTCATCACACAGTCACATTGTCATCGCAATATTGAACAATGTTATCACACATCGCCAATTTTCCTCATGTTGTGTCGGCCTCAAATACAACGTACCACCAGACCATCTCACAAGGACACCAACGTGGCCGCCTGCACATGAGTGACATGCTCTAACCTGCCAACAGCAACAAGACGTCTATCATTGCCCTCGTAGCCAAGGAGCGACAGCATCTAAACACATCCTCTCTTCCCCCCCCCCCCAGCCCCTCGTGCTCTCAATCCTTCACAAGCTGAAAAGCAACTTCATTTCTTTGCATTCCCCAATCGCTCTCACCATCTCTTCCCTCTGTCTTTTAATATTCCTCTCTCTCTCTCTCTCTCTCTCTCGCCCCTCTTGTTTTCCAGATCTTCATATCTTTTTAATCTTCTCTCCGTTCCCTTCCTTTTCTCAGCATGCATAAAACACAAATGTTTTTTTTCTGTGTACCTCATCCAAGTGAGAGGGTGAGGGTTAGTCACAGGACTTATTCACGTGCAACAGAGTGAAAACTACAACCACCAAATGTCCTTTAGTTCCTCTTTCTTGTGTTCTCCTCTATGTACTGCTGGGCCCTTTTGTTGGACTGTTGCCATCGTTTTTAATCATCATCTCTTTCCTTATCTCTTATCTTTGTTCCTACTTTCTATCACTACATCTACCACCTCTTGCTTTTTATCTGGTGCCACACGTGTGTCCTTCCTTGACTTCTGCTTTTCTCGGTTTACTAATGAATTGACTCCTTCATTGACACACTTATTTCCTTGTTTTTAATCCATCTAAATTTTCTTTGGTCGCAGGTCACCCCCTCTGTCTCAATTTTCCTCCATTCTGCCTTCCTTGCAGTCATTTTTATTATAAAATGAAAGGAAGCAATAAGAGGGAAAAAAACAACATTAACAGTAACAAAAACAAGGAGAGGCAATTCAGTTATTATAAAATTCATCAGCGATTATACAGGGCTCACCAACAAGGGCCTGCCCTACTTTATTTGAGCAACTTCATTGCTCTCTAAAAGAGCACAAAAAGGTTTATTTTCTCGCCGAGTGATGAATATCATATTCATATTCTCCTCAACAGTCTGTCTGACTGTCTTCTAGTTTCTCCTTTTTTACCAATCATGTCTCATTAGAGCGAGCCAGGGATGCAGCAACTACATGTTCGGCGCAGAGACATGCTGGCAGGTACTTTACATTATGCAGCACTAAAACTTAAATTTGCTTTGAAAGCAGTGGTTACCTTGAGTAGAAAATGATTATTCAATCTCATGGTGTTTGCACCATTTGCTCATAATTCCTGAGTAAGTTGGATAAAGACCACACTTTTAAAAGTAGCAGCAATTACCGCAAACACACATATAATAGGCACGGCAGGAGAATGGTAGCATCAAGCCAATATGTTGTGAAAACAGGTTGCTGACAACCCCTCATCATTTCTGATTAATGTTTTGATTTAAGAGATGCATGGACAGGCTTACTGGCCTAATTATTTCTCATTTGGGTTTTGTAGCGTTTATTCACACTTATTTCTAGAGCATTTGTGCTACAGGGGCGCAAGGCATTTTACCAAGTCGCTACAATGCAGCTCAAACTAACGACCATAAAATAAATGCACTCTTTTATTGTTTAACTTTAAGAACATTTCGTTACAGCTAGAATACAGTAACTTGCCTGTTGGGCGCGGTGTTACGTGCCTTGTATTGTGTGTTCTCTCCCCTCCCCCCTCGTGTTCCCCTTCAGGTGCCAATCGGGTGATTAGTTGCCACCGGTGCAGGCCAATCCTGCTGCACCTGGGTTCCTGTTGGCAAGCTGGCCAATCAGATGAGTGGGCGTTGTTTTGTTTTATGCCATGCACACACTGACACTGCTAGGCGTGAAGGTTTGTGGTGGAGGGGTTGAGCACAGTGGGTAAGTTGTGGGGTACCATGTGCATTTGTGTTTCTTTTGTTAGCCACAACCACTTTTGACTTGTATTCAAAAATATTTTTTGTATTCTACCTCCCCTCTCCCGACTGAAAAGGGGACGTTACAGGCGAGTAAAAGAAAGACGATGGAAAACTAGACTTTCCATGTCTGTCAAAAATGTCATCATTTTACCTTTTTAGACATTTTTGTGAAATTGTCAATATTAGAATATATTCATTCTTGAGTTATGGCAACAACAACAAAAAAACAACGTTGTGACGAGACCTTTTCTTTTTAAAGACCGAATTATGAATTGGTTCGTCGTTAAGGTCAAGTGGATGTTTGTGCCTGGTTGGAGAAATTCCCTCCTAAGATTTCGCGCAATATCGTGTTCACGAGAATGGGATGGACAGACGGAGAAACCTGCCAGTTAGACACATTTCTGACCGTACCGCAGTCACACTTTGTGTCACATGACACGTGTTTCTCCATGTCGACGCTGTTAGATGTTTTCTGCAAATCACTGAATGGGTATGTGTCAGGCATCGATAAATAAATCATGTTCCTTTCTGCGAATTGTGGTAATTCTTGTTCATCACATTTTTGTATTCCTTACAGTCTTCATTGTATCTTTTTTTTTCTTTACTTAAACTACCTGTTCTCTCTCTCTCTCTCTCTTCCCCAGGTTCTCTCACTGCAACAGCGAGGCACCGGCATAAGCTCTGCTGAAGTGTCCCTGAGCAAGATGATGTTTCCCTGCCTCCCCGAGGCGCTGCTCTGTAGCTTCCCTGCAGAGTGGGCTGATTTCCCTTTGGGGATCAACAACAGAGTATCAAAAGAACCCCCCCCCCTAACTCCTACAACTTTCCCCTTTTATTTGCAAGGGAAGCTCACCTTTTGCTTCAATAATGTAATGAGATATGAGTTTGTGCCACGGTGCAGTTGCATCTCGCTGAAGTGGACTGGCACACTGAGACGAACCCGTTGAAGGAGTGAGTGAAACACTAATACTGGCACAGGAAAGTAGATGAGGATATTGATTTGATTTGCCACTACGTTTCAATATATTCGATGTCAGTCGCATCTATCTGATCTGAAAAGATTAAATTAATACGAGATATTAGGATAAGTGAGCATGACATCGGAAAAGCCTAACGGCTACTGCGAGGCAAAATAAGATGGAGGAAAAAGAGTGACAGAGGAAGATATAAGTTTTTTTTTTTTAAAAAGGAGAGTAACAGGTCTGTGGGAAAGCATCAAACCCTCAGACAGACATGCAAGAAACAGATAAAAGCAAAAGAAGAGAGGGGAAAATGAGCGAACATCACATATCCAGCAAACTGAAAAGACTCCAAACTTTCTTAGTTTGACAGACAAAGGGGGCAAAGAAAATGGATGGGGAGCTACAGAACTACAGCATTGTTTGAGAATATGTATATTAGCATAGGCCTGAAAACTTCCCTGGCTGACAGGGATAGAAACAACCAGATGGAAGGAGAGGGGCCGAGAATGTATGAACAAACGCTCCCTGGTACTGGAGCGAGAGAGACAGTGAGACAAAAGAAGTATAAAGAGAGAGAGAGAGATGGATGGAGAGAAGAAAAAGAGTCTAGTTGGAGAGGAAGAAGCAGAAGGGCTGTTAGAGAGCCCTCAGCCTTGCCTGGTTCACTTTGGCAACATTAAGGGTGAAACGCAAGTCTTCATATCGGAGTGTAACTGTTTATGACGGGGAGATGGATGCAAAGGCGACAATGCAGCATGCATTAATAAAACATGGGTCCGTGTGTGTGTGTGTGTCTCGTCTAAAAATGTGCCAACAGGCTTCCATCTGTGTGAGAGAACCAGATGACGGACACAAACGGACAGTGAAAGAGAATAAGAAAGGACAGAAGAAAAGTAATAATGAAGCCTGAACTCATCACGCAAAAATAATGCCAGTTTCACAATGGTCTCCGGTGGAGGAAGTACCTGACACTGAGCAGAAGCGAGGCCTCGTGGCTTATTTCCGCACTCCTTTCTTCTGCTTTCTGAATTTTTCATCACACAAATTGACTTTTTTTTTGCACTGTTTGCAGCATCCTGTGAGCCAGTTTTCACTGCTTGCCGTATAACTATCCTGATGGCCAACCCTCCCTGCTTCCTCAGCAGCTGTTTCTCCTTCCCCTCTCTCTCTCTCTCTCTCTCTCTCTCTCTCTCTCTCTCTCTCTCTCTCTCTCTCTCTCCCTCCTAGCCTTGTTTCATCTCCCCTCTCTATCTCAAAACTACCCATTCTCTCCCATCCTTTCCTATGTACATTTCCAAAGTACTCTAACTCTCCCTTCTCCCGCTGTCTATCCATCCCTACCCCTTCAACCTTTCTTCTTTTATCAGCCTCTCTGTTATCGCTATGCCTCGGCTGAGTGGGGAAAAAGGGAGACGAGGAGATAGTTTGTCAGAGAGAAATAGAGCAGATGATAGAACAGGCAAAAGAAACAATACATGTTTGAAGTGGATCTAGATCTCACTGTCAGTATGACACATTGACTAAATAGTGAAAGTGAGATTAAGATGGAGAGGGAGAGGGAGGACCAGAACAAAGGAAAGGATTTTTTATTTATTTTTTACTGAAGACGCACCGCACACTTTACTCAGCCACACCAACTAATGCGAGCAAGCAGACTGTGAAAGGGAGCCTTGTATGGCAACCGCCGGTAATTACAGAAAACTCATTTAAGAAGCCTCCATCTGTGTCATGATCTGCATTTGCTGCCGTCTTGGGGTGGGAAGGGAAGAGAGAAGTAAAAAAAAAAAAGAGGGTCCACTATTAAGTTGATCAAAAGAGACAAAACAGCTTGGACGGGGGGGGGTAGAAATACAATTTAGAGGGAATGAAATCGAGGGAAAGGAGAAATAAACCAAACGAGAAACAAGTAGTTACATTACCGGACTTGGCACAGGAAAGGAGAGGGTGAATATTAATGAGGATGTTACACTTTTTTATATATATATATATATATATATATATATATATATATATATATATATATATATATACTGCGATGTAGCCCTTAATTATATTACACAAGTAGTGTCCTGCAGCCTATATTTCTGTTTATACGAGATAAAGAACTTTCCAGCTTTTCACTTTTCCCTTCAAAAGACCAAAGCCATAAACAAACACACACACATCTACAGCAGCTATGCAAGTCAATACATCCCAAACCCTCCGCTGTTCACCCATCCATCCCAACAGCACAGTATGTCATGTATGGTGAAGCCCGGTATGTGTGCCTGCACAGTGTTGTCTGTCAGAAGATTAGGTGTGCTTGTATTTTTCGGTCTCCACAGCTGACACACTCACATTTTATGCAGTTAAATCTAATCCCCCCTCAACAACACACTGATGACAGGATGTATATATTTGGTGTCAAAAAGCTGCAGCGATGTGAGATTCAGTGGTGTCTTAGGATATGCAATAACAAATTATTATTCTCGTCTCTCGTTTCATCAAACTCAATTCAACTGCAATCCGCGGTTGTTTTTGTGTCTGTGTGGATACATGTCTTCCTGTCTACTGTATTCATTTTAGTTTTCTGTTTGATTGCTTTTATATCTGCCTCTTCTTTTTCTGTTTTATCCCAAATGATATTCAGTGAATGAACCCCTTGCAGAAATTAGTCTGCAGCATTATCTATCTATCTATCTATCTATCTATCTATCTATCTATCTATCTATCTATCTATCTATCTATCTATCTATCTATCTATCTATCTATCTATCTATCTATCTCACTGAAAGGATAATGAAGAGAGTAATAGAAAACCCTATATTGAGGAATACAGCCTATATATATATATATATATATATACACTATTAAAAAAAGAAAGAGCTGTCGGTCTGCATGTCAATAAAATTGACAGTATATGTTCTGACTTTCTGTTTGGGATGTCAGTCATTCTCTGAACACATTGAAATCATTCACCAGCCAAGTATGTTTCCACCTTCAGCTTCCAGTGGATGTGAATTGCTTCTCATGGGGCGTTGGAACGACCAATGTAACGAAGGGGATGCCACCTGCTCAAGGTCAGACATGATGTCAATAATCTCCTACTTACTACCTGCTGCTTGTAAGGGAGCAGCAGGTAGTAAGTAGGAGATTATGTGCGAGTCTAAGGAGTTATGTCTGTGTGCCAGAGGGACGGGCGGGAACACACAGAAAAACCAGCATGAAATTATGTAATATTAAAATATGAACATTGTGTTGTACAAGACTTTATCATGTGACATTTGATTATTGTTATAGGCTACGGTGAAATCATTTGACTGACAGTGAAATCGTTGCTGTTCTTAGGGCTCGATGAGAGGGTCGGTACCACTGTCGGGTATGAAGCTCGAGCCGGGCGGTGCTTAGCTTAGCTTAGCTTAGCTTAGCATGATGGCTGCGAGCGGGGAGCCTGGATTCTCTAAACCTCTGTACCAGATATGCTTACACTACGCAACCCCCTCTACAACTGCAGGATAAACTGTGTCAATCAGTGACCTTTAGACATGTTTACATGGAGTTTTTTAAACGACTTCCATTCGTCATGCTAAATCGCCTCATGCCTCCACCTCCATTTGTAACGGGCATAAACCAGGTAGACGAGTGACATGAAAAAAATAATCACAGGGCTACAACTAATGATTATTGTCAGTGTCAATTAATCTGCAAATAATTGAGGAATAATGTGTGTAAAACTATTTGGAAAAGTACCTTGCTTGAAGTTTTTAGATAGTTTAACTTGACTAACCCAAAATATATTCATTTCGCTTGTGACCCAAATTTGAATATTTGGAACTTGCAAAATGTTACTAAAAATTACTAAAATGATGAATTGATTGTGTTGTCTTGTGATTTTGTAAAGACCCCGTTAGATTTGATTGATAGCTCAGATAGCCCTGATTCTCTAGCCAGGACCATTATCACTTCCCTTCTGTAGCACAAGAGCCAACCGCACTCTACAGGTGCTGTTCCTTTAAGTGTCACTGCAGTTGTTTTTGTGGTTTCTATTCTGTTGTCTGTTGTTAGGAAACACTAGAACACACTAGAAAGGGGTTTAATTGAGGGATGTGATACCTCAACACCTGTATATCAAATATCAAACATATTTTCAAATGTATTTTCAACTTTGACATCTCCCTCCTCTGACATATTGTTTTGGATGAAAGTCGGACATTCTTTCTGTCTCTCTCCATCGTCTCCTACCCAAGGTTGCCCCGACCCAGGAAAGTTTAACATATTTGACTTCCAAGCCTCCTGTTTCTTGATTTTCTTCTCTATTTGCCTGTCTCCTCTGCTATCGTTCTCTCAAGATGGAACTTAAAGTTAAAGATTCTGTCTCCCTCTTCCATCTTTTTCTTTCCAATGCCGTGCAATATAAAATCCATCCTTCTCATGGTTTTCTCCCAGCTTGCGCTTCTCAAGGTCATGACGCCCTGGTAAAGTCTGATATATCTGTCAGCACATCCTCTCTGTGTCCCTCCATCTCTTCCCTTTTCTCGGCTATAGGCCTCAAGCATTGCATGGTTCTATTTCACTCTTACTATGACAATAATTGTTGTTCCTTGCCAAGTGAAGGCATTGTAGAGGACTCTTCACATGTGTTTCCTTCTTTCCTATAAGCTGTTATTAAAAAAGTAAATTGTGCTCCTATCGCTTTGCGCCAACACAACCTCTCTTGTCTTCTTCAGGTCTCTCCTGCCAATCAGCTGTCACATGTTCCTGGCCAGATGCCTCATCATTCATGCCAGGTCAAGTTCATCATCTTCAATCTACTCCTCTTGTGCCGTCTCTGTCTCTCTGAGGTCATTATGAGTTCATCTTCCCCTACTTCTCTTTCTCCCTTAGGTTGTCCAGGAAGGTATAGAGTTCATCATCTCTCCTCTAATTAGTGCAAGGCGGCTCCCATGGTGAAGTCCATCTTGTCTCCCAGCAGGAGATATAACCTGGCAGTGATAACCTTTTACGAGAGTATTTTCTTGCATGAAAACACACACACACACTCACACACACACGCACACACACATACACGATCGTGTGGAGGACAAACGTCGGCAGATGTCATCACGGTTGCTCTCATGTTCTGACTTTGTTTACCAACCCATCTGAAACTTACACAGTATTACAATCTAAGAAGAAAAAAGAGAAAGAAGTGGTCTTTGATTTGTTGGATCTTGACCTACAGATGGGACTTGTGTTTAGAACTAAACAAGTTGTAAACGCTGTGTCCGAGAAAGTTGTCTGACACAAAAAAAATGCTTTCAGAACAAAATACACTCAACCCTACTACAAATTCATACACCGCAAAAATGTGACATTACGCTCAAAACCTAAAAAAGATAAACCGAAAATAGTTTGAAAAAAAGCGTAATAAATGAATGCTCTTTTGATGAGTCAATACATTTAGGGAGTAGGAGTGGAAGGAGACAGGAAGACTGAGTCTGACCGAGAGCTAAGGAGGGAAGAGAGGGATGGTGAAAGGGAGACGATAGAAAGAACGGACAGCAAAAAGGAGGAGAAGAGTGAAGGACAGAGACATGAACGAGAGAAAAAGAGTGATGGGACAATAAACATTAGCACCGGCTGTGCTTGAAAAGTATATTCCATCAAATAAAACAATTGTTATTAATGACACAAACAAATATTGTTTCACAGTGATTTCAGTTTCACTTTATTACATTACATTACATGTCATTTAGCTGACGCTTTTATCCAAAGCGACTTACAATAAGTGCATTAAACCATGAGTCCAAACTCAGAACAACAAGAATCAAGCAAGTACAATTTCTTCAATAAAGTTAAACTACAGAGTACTATCCGTACGTGCCATTTAAGTGCTACTAAAGTGCTAAACAACAAAGTGCTATCGGTAAGGAACATTTAAGTGCTACTAGAGTGCTACTCTTTTATGGAACCAGCTTCCACTTTCAGTCCTGGAGGCAGACACAGTCACCTCATTCAAGAATAGACTTAAGACTTTCCTGTTTGATAGTGCTTATAGTTAGGGCTGAATCAGGTTGGCCCTTCCTGATCCGATGTGAGGTCCTGGGACAGGGATGTCGTATGTGTACAGATTGTAAAGCCCTCTGAGGCAAATTTGTAATTTGTGATATTGGGCTATACAAAATAAACTGAATTGAAAATTGAATAAACTGAATTGAAAATTGAATTACTCCTCCTATGAATCGCCACCTTAACGTGGTGGAGGAGTTTGAGTGGCTCAGTGATCCTGGGAGCTATGTTGTCCGGGGCGTCAGCCCCTGGTAGGGTCTCCCAAGGCAAACAGGTCTCGGGGGAGAGCCCAGACTAAGAGCGGTTCAACAAACCCTGATGATAAGCAGCCCACGGATTGTAGCCACCTTGCCCGGACAAGGGAAACCGGGGCACCCTCCCGGAGCCAGACCCAGGAGGGGAGCTCGTCGGCGAGCGTCTGGTGGCCGGGCTTTCGCCCATGGGGCCCGGTCGGGCTCAGCCCGAAAGAACAACATGGAGCAGCTGTCACCCTGTGGACCCACCACCCGCAGGGAGAATTATCGGGGTCGGGTGCTATGTAGACCGGGCGGCGGGCCAGGCGGGAGACCTGGGCGGGCCGATCGCCGGCAGCATAGACTAGCTCTAGGGACGTGGAACGTCACCTCACTAGCGGGGAAAGAGCCGGAGCTGGTGCAGGAGGTGGAGCGGTACCAGCTAGATATAGTTGGGCTCACCTCCACGCACAGCATGGGCTCTGGAACCAAGCTCCTGGAGAAGGGTTGGACTTTGTCCTTTTCTGGAGTTGCCCAGGGTGAGAGGCGCCGGGCGGGAGTGGGGATACTCACGAGCCCCCGGCTGAGCGCCGCTGTGTTGGAGTTTTCCCCGGGGAACGAGAGGGTCGCCTCCCTGCGCCTACGGGTTGCGGGGAGTAAGGCTCTGACTGTTGTTTGTGCTTATGCACCGAACAGCATTTCGGAGTATCCGGCCTTCTTGGAGTCGGTGGGAGGGGTCCTGGAAAGGGCGCCGCCTGCCGACTCCATAGTTCTCCTGGGAGACTTCAACGCTCACGTGGGCAATGACAGAGAAACCTGGCGGGGCGTGATTGGGAGGAACGGCTTGCCCGATCTGAACCCGAATGGTGTTTTGTTGTTGGACTTCTGTGCTAGCCACAGTTTGTCCATAACAAACACCATGTTCGAACATAAGGTGGCTCATAAGTGTACCTGGTACCAGAACACCTTAGGCCGGAGATCAATGATCGACTTTGTAATCGTATCATCTGATCTGCGGCCGTATGTCTTGGACACTCGGGTGAAGAGAGGAGCAGAGCTGTCAACTGATCACCACCTGGTGGTGAGTTGGATCAGATGGCGGGGGACTCGGCTAGAGAGACCTGGCAAGCCCAAACGTGTAGTGAGGGTGAACTGGGAACGTCTGGCAGAGGATCCTGTCCGGGAGGTCTTCAACTCCCACCTCCGGAAGAACTTCTCACAAATCCCGAGGGAGGCTGGGGACATGGAATCCGAGTGGACCTTGTTCAAAGCCTCTATTGTGGACGCGGCTGCTCGGGGCTGTGGCCGGAAGGTCATCGGTGCCTGTCGTGGCGGCAACCCTAGAACCCGGTGGTGGACACCGGGGGTGAGGGAAGCCGTCAAACTGAAGAAGGAGGCCTTTCGGACCTGGCTGGCCCAGGGGTCTCCTGAAGCAGCTGACGGGTACCGGCGGGCCAAAAGGGCTGCAGCGACGATGGTCGCGGAGGCTAAAACTCGGGCATGGGAGGAGTTCGGGGAGGCCATGGAGAAGGACTTTCGGTTGGCCTCAAGGAAGTTCTGGCAAACCATCCGACGGCTCAGGAAGGGAAAGCAGGGTCTACCCCAGGCTGTTCTCAGCAGGGGGGGGGAACTGCTGACCCGGACTGGGGACATCGTCGGGCGGTGGAAAGAGCACTTTGAGGAACTCCTAAACCCGGCCAACATGTCCCCCGGAGAGGGGGCAGCGCCGGAAGACTTTGGGGTGGATTCACCCATATCCCTGGCAGAGGTCGCTAAGGTAGTCAAAAAGCTCCTTGGTGGCAAGGCGCCAGGGGTGGATGAGATCCGCCCTGAGATGCTGAAAGCGCTGGACATTGTTGGGCTGTCTTGGTTGACACACCTTTTCAGTGTCGCATGGGGGTCGGGAACAGTGCCCATGGACTGGCAGACCGGGGTGGTGGTTCCCATCTTCAAGAAGGGGGACCGGAGAGTGTGCTCGAACTATCGTGGTATCACACTGCTCAGCCTCCCGGGAAAAGCTTATGCCAGGGTGCTGGAGAGGAGGCTCCGACCGCTTGTCGAACCTCAGATTCAGGACGAACAGTGCGGATTCCGTCCCGGTCGTGGAACAGTGGACCAGCTCTTTACCCTCGCAAGATTACTGGAGGGGTCCTGGGAGTTTGCCCAACCAGTTTACATGTGCTTTGTAGACCTGGAGAAGGCTTTCGACCGGGTCCCTCGGGGGTTTTTGTGGGGGGTGCTGCGGGAGTATGGGGTGCCGGACCCGTTGGCACGGGCCATCCGGTCTCTGTATGCCTGCAGTAGGAGCTGTGTTCGTCTCCTCGGTAGTAAGTCAGACACGTTCCCGGTGGGTGTTGGCCTCCGCCAGGGCTGCCCTTTATCACCGGTCCTGTTCGTGACCTTCATGGACAGGATATCTAGGCGCAGCCAGGGGGCGGAGAGGATCCGGTTCGGGAGTCTCGGGATCGCCTCTCTGCTGTTTGCGGATGATGTGGTCCTGTTTGCCTCCTCGGACCGTGACCTCCAGCATTCACTGGGGCGTTTTGCAGCCGAGTGCGAAGCGGCAGGGATGAGAGTTAGCACCTCCAAATCTGAGGCCATGGTGCTCTGCCGGAAACCGGCGGATTGCTCCCTCCAGGTGGGGGCAAACTGCCTACCCCAAGCGAAGGAGTTCAAGTATCTCGGGGTCTTGTTCACGAGTGAGGGTAAGGTGGAGCGGGAGATCGATAGGCGGATCGGTGCGGCTGCAGCAGTAAAACAGGCGCTGTACCGGTCCGTCTTAGTGAAGAGGGAGCTGAGCCGGAAGGCAAAGCTCTCCATTTACTGGTCGGTCTACGTTCCAACCCTCACCTATGGTCACGAACTCTGGGTCGTGACCGAAAGAACGAGATCTCGGATACAAGCGGCCGAAATGAGCTTCCTCCGTAGGGTGGCCGGGCTCAGCCTTAGAGATAGGGTAAGGAGCTCGGACATCAGGGGGGAGCTTGGAGTCGAGTCGCTGCTCCTTCGTGTCGAAAGGAGTCAGCTGAGGTGGTTCGGGCATCTAGTTAGGATGCCTCCTGGACGCCTCCCATTAGAGGTTTTCCGGGCACGTCCAACTGGTGGGAGGCCCCGGGGAAGACCGAGGACACGCTGGAGGGATTATATCTCCCGGCTGGCCTTGGAACGCCTCGGGATCCCCCAGAA
This sequence comes from Cyclopterus lumpus, assembly GCF_009769545.1. Taxonomy (NCBI): domain Eukaryota; kingdom Metazoa; phylum Chordata; class Actinopteri; order Perciformes; family Cyclopteridae; genus Cyclopterus; species Cyclopterus lumpus. The sequence continues at coordinate 9,287,167 of NC_046988.1, forward strand.
TGAGCTGGAAAGTGCTGCGGGTGAGAGGGAAGCCTGGGTCGGCCTGCTGAACCTGCTGCCACCGCGACCCGACCCCGGATAAGCGGGTGATAATGGATGGATGGATGGATGAAAATTGAATTACTACGGCTCTACCTTCCCTATTCAAGGTATAGTCGAAAAAGATGTGTTTTTAGTTTGCGACGGAAGATGTAGAGACTTTCTGCTGTCCTGATGTCAATGGGGAGCTCGTTCCACCAATGAGGAGCCAGGACAGCAAACAGTCGTGATTTTGTTGAGTGTTTAGCTCGAAGTGAAGGAGCTACAAGCCGATTGGCAGGAGCCGAACGAAGTGAACGGGCTGGGGTGTACGGTTTGACCATGTCCTGGATGTAGACCGGACCCGATCTGATCAAACAACTTTTACTTTGCATTTTGCTTTCGGGATTTTCTGTTTAATTCCATTCCAGCTTTCTGAGCCACAGGCAACATCTATTTTTTTTTTTTTTATTTGAATGGACTTTTTGAAAATATTTTTTAGTTTTTCAGATTAGTTTAGCCAAAGTTGATGAAATAGGAACAACAAAACGCACTAGAGATTTAGAAGTTTGGGACAGAGTTGCCCCCCTAACATTTGTAGGTGGCTGTTAATCCTGCAGACCCTGATTCAACAGACGGTATCGCATGTTGTCATCTTTCATCAAATTTCTGTCCGTACTGAAAACAATATATTTGGATTCCATTAGTCATGAAGGCCTTGGTGTGTGTGTGTGTGTGCGTGTGTGTGTGCGTGCGTGTGTGTGTGTGTGTGTGTTTCCTTGGATAAGCAATAAACTCACTCGATAAACAAAAGCTGGACAGCACTGTCATTGCTGCTCCAGGGTTGGTTTCCTTATTGTTGGTCGTACTTGCTCTGTAATGCACCAGCCTCAATTTTTTTTATAAAGGTAAGATATTATCTGTTAAAGTCACTGTATAAAGATATATTATTGTTTTTTCTTGTCCTAAAATGGGGGAAACGCAGCTTCATGTGCATGCATCACTGTGTTGCATATATTATTGAATGATTCCTCTGCATAATATACCTACTTCTTATTTAATTGTTCACGATTCAAGTGTCTTACTTAGCTGTGCCGTTAACCATATTACAAGACGAGAAGGACGTCTTAGGGATACCAATCTTGTTGGAGGAGAAGTCCACCTTGAACACCTCCTAATAATCACTTCCTGATTACTTTGTAGTCACTTGGCACATTTATTTTTGTCCCCATATTGCTTTCCTGCACCTCCCCTCTCCGTTCTTGTCTCTCTTGTCTGGCCGGCTTCACTTTGTAAGTTAAGTTATCTTGAACCCAACAGGAGAACAATCCCTGCCAAATCTCTCCCTCTTCTCTTTATGTAACTACTCAAAAGGTGAACTTATGGATCCAGAACGAGCAGAGAGAAAAGGAATCCATGATCCAAAGACTATAGCTTATTTTCTCCCTCCATCTTTATGTGCCACAAACACACAAAGAGAGATAGAACTACCTCCATCGTTGCCCCTTTTCTTCTTTTAGTGTTATCAATGCCACGTCGACCCTAAACAGGTCGATAACAAAACTACTTTTAATTGGAACACACAAATATACCCGGGCACACACAAGCACAAATAAAGTAGCAGGCTTAGAAGCTTTACATCTTGCAGGCTGCTGTCAATGTAAACAACTGAGATAAGAGTAACTGCAACAAAGAGCCACCCAGCAAATCCCTTTATCTGTCAGTTAGACAAACAGCAGAGACGCCTTTTAAAGATTTTCATTCATGCATCTTTTGTATCAATGTTACAGGACCTCTTTAGACCATTTAAACAGGCATGTAAACTCATTAATGGGGACCAAAGGTGACAAAGATGCAAACGAGAGGAAAAGTTTTCAATGAAAAAGCGGAAGGCCAATACTTTTTGAATCTGTAGGACTACGAGCTGTTTCAGCTGTTACCGCTATGAAACTGCCTCGGCTAAGCTCGCCGTTTTTGATGAGTTTATATACATACATGAACATTTCAATCCCATTATTGGCTCCATGTACGATACAAAATCGCCTTCAAAATCCTGTGGTCCTATAAAATGATTGTCCCCGACTATCTGAAACTTTCTGTAGAGATCGATCCGAAAGTGCCATAGGCATATGAAACATACAGTATGTAATGACAAAGGTGTCTGTTTCGATTTTCGCTCAATCTAGCCTAGTTTTTGTAATTTTTTTTATGTTCTCTCAAAAATACTGTTGCGGTACATTTTGTGTCGGGCAACTTTCAGTAAGTGAGAAGGGTTCCGTGATTCATTGGGGTGTAAAGTTTGTGACCTTGTGGTTATGGGATGATTTCTCCAGGCCAGTTATATCCACCTGAGCACAGACCTGCTGTTGCAGTATGAAAGAGAAATCAATGCCCCGCCTGAGAATTGTTTTTCGACACTTCTATCAATGACAGACAGGAGATAGCACCGGTAACAACAAGCACTGACATATATTTTGCAGACATTCCCGCGCAGACACATTCATGCAATTTCAATCGTGTCTCTAAAACTAAATCAGACAAGTGTTCCTGTAATCTCACAACAAGACTCGCTTTCGTTCTCCCTAACCCGTATGTAATCCACACAATCCTTGACAGAGGAACACAGGAAATGAAAAGGAGACAGAAAAGCAGGTACTGTTGCATCGTGGGGTGGAAAATGGATTAATAAGCGAACATTCAAATGAGGTGTCTGATAATAGAAATCTCTTTCACCCAATTAATTTAGTCAAAATTGAAGAAAGTCATGGAGACGAGGGAAATGAAATATTGAGCTGCAAAGTGATACAAGACCATCCATCCATCCATCCATCCATCCATCCATCCATCCATCCATTTTCAATACCGCTTATCCTCATTAGGGTCACGGGGGCGCTGGAGCCTATCCCAGCTGACATAGGGCGAAGGCAGGGGACACCCTGGACAGGCCGCCAGTCCATCGAGGGCACATGTAGGGACATACAACCATTCACTCTCACATTCACACCTATGGGCAATTTAGAGATCAATTAACCTGCAGCATGACTTTGGACTGTGGGAGGAAGCCGGAGAGCCCGGAGAGAACCCACGCTGCCACGGGGAGAACATGCAAACTCCACACAGAAGGACCGCTCCGACCGGGAATTGAACCCGCGGCCCTCTTGCTGTGAGGCGACAGTGCTAGCCACTACACCACCGTGCAGCCCGTGATACAAGACCACATCAGCAAAATAAAAGGCGATATTATCTCTGGGGAAAGCGGTGAGATTAATTAATTTTGACAGTGAAAAGAATGCCACACGGCATGTTTTTTTATGATAAGGACAAGCCAAATTAGAGGCAGAACTTGGATTAGCTTGTAAACATTTGAGGTGGATTGGTCAACTCAAGGTGTCTAAGCATTAACTGAAGAAGTAACCGAGCGTTCCACAGCCTCATTGTTGCTAATCTGGCAATGTTGCATTGTAAGATGTTATCCCAGCCGTGTGTAAGTCTGCGTGAGTATGCATGAATGTCTGCATATGTCCGAGGGGTACAACTCACCGTTGAAGTTGACCGCACGGATGTAGCTGAGCAGCTCTTTGCCGTCGATGCTGTTGGCCATGCGGGGGCAGAGGCCCGGGAATCCGTAGCAGAGCTCCCGGTGCATGCGATGCAGAGCATGGGCCATGGCGTACACCGCATCCATCACAAACTGAACCTTACCCTCTTGTTCATAACTGGAATCACGACCGACTTTTTCTAAGGCTGTCGGGAAGAAAGAAAGAGAGAGAGAGAGAGAGTGGTGAGAAGGGCAAAGAAGGGAAATAAATAAAAATAAATAGCCGTTTTGAATGTAAGTCGCGATCAGAGCAGTCAAATCTGTCCAGGACATCAAACGCAGAACAGCTCCAGGACTGTGCAGCATGTACAGCATAAGAAAGGCCTGCAATGTGAGCAATTAAGCAATGACATACAATAACAGACAGAGACCAAAGTAAGAGAATGTGAAAAAGGTTCAATAAAAGAGATGAAAAAGGAAGTGAAAGTGGGGTGAAGCAACCAACACCTTTTTAAAGGTGTAAAGGGTGAAAAAGGGAAATGAAAACACAGTAAAAAGGCACTCAGCCTGACAATGACAGAGCACGCCTTTCAGGCCATTCTCACCCTGGTAGCAAAGTTGCGGAAGAGAGGACAACACGTTCCTTCTTTACATCTTAAGAACCACTGATAATGGCATTTCCTTGTAAGAAAGAAGCTGCTCGGAGAAAACCAAATACACATCATCTCCTTTCTGACTATTATTGCAGTTAAAATGTTACGCATCCAACCAAAATCGCAAATGTTTTTTTTGTTACGGGCAACATTTAAATGATCGCCAGTGTGCCTCTCCTGTGTTTCTGTTTTTGTCTCAAGCTGTGTGGTTTATCTTATTACTGCAGAATCATGTTTAAGCTCCTCAATTGTCGATAAAACAAATGTATTGGCCGTGATGCTTGTGGGCATGCACAATGAACACGCATGCATCCGCTCATAAACCCGTGCCCTCTATTCATCTGATAAATACATAATCGCAGACATGACCCCCCTCGTTGCAATTTATTCAGAGGGTTTTATGTAACGACTCATTAGCAAAATGAGCTAATGAAAAAAGATCAGAGTGAAAATAAAACCTCCTTGATGCATTAGGATGGAAATAAGTAATTGATTGCGACATTCATTCCTGGTTTTAATGAAAAAAAGGAGTGGAACTGCATATGAAGTCCAAACAATCTGAATTCATTATCTTTCTTTTTCCTCCTGAATATATTTTTGTTGTTGCTTGTGTTTCTTTCCTTACTTCTGATTTCTCCTTCTCCCTGTTTACTCGTCCTCCTCCGTGTCATTTTCTCATATTGTCCTCTTTCGGCCCCTCTCTCGACTGTCTCGCTGCCCTCCCTCCCCCCCTGCTTCATTCACCCATTTCTTACAAGTGGCAGTCACCTTCAGGCAACACAAGCGGAATCAAAAACCCGTCCGGGCCGAGTTGAATTAACAATACCAGAGGCTCCTCAATCAGTATGAGAATCCATAAGGAATTAATGGGGTGCTGCGAATGAAATCCAATCCACAGTCAGTTACAGACGGCTGTCGGGTGTTTTGTATCAATGTCTGTACTTGTGTGTTTGTTGGTGGTGTGTGTGTGTGTGTGTGTGTGTGTGTGAGAGAGAGCCTCAGTGGGAAGTGTGTCAGCATTGTTCCCACATCATGTGGTCGGACCAAGCAGCTGATCACTAAGTATGACTAATCATCTCCTCTCCCTCCCTGGATACCAGAGCTGTCCAGTAGATATAAGAAGGCTACGAGTGTTTGAAAAGGCAGACAGACAATTAATCTGCGTGTGAGTGTGTGTGTGTGTGTGTGTGTGTGTGTTGCAGAAAACAAAGAAAGAGGGATGGAGCAATAGAACGAGCAGAGGAAATGGAGGGCTTTTTCTTCAGCCTCACACACTGACATTACTGTCTGAGCACACCCAGGGTGGTGATCCAGCACCGTGGGTTCTGCTTCCAGCAGCAGACTGAGGCTGCGGGTCAACGGCCTTATGAGTTGTATCCCAGCACCAGGCGTGAATAAACAACGTATTCTGCTCATCGGAGTTGGCCAACATGTTGTTTTGCGTACCACTGCCTTTTAATTGAGTTTTTATTATGAAACCAGCTGCACAAATCGCAGTAACCTTTGTTCATCCAGAGAATACATGCACCAAGTTTGGCCAACAACCTGCTTAACATCACACACATTCAAACGTCAGTAGTAGAGCTTCTGAAACAATACTATTCAATGCAATTCTCCTGAGGCCTAAAAGTTTTCGAAAAGGTTTAAAAGTCTTGTCGTGTTTACTCTTGTAGCCGCCTCACAATGTGATTGATGCTGCTAAAGCCGGTCAAAACCCTCTGAGAAGCTGAGAGGAATGCTACACTGGACCGGCCGCTGCGTCTGGTGGAAACAAAAACCAATAGAGAAGTGCATCAAGGTGAAGCTAATGCAATTAACTGACTGGCTAACTGCCTTGATGGATCCAATTGGGAGTCAATGCACTGCTCTTGTCACTAATCTCAGGCCAACTGACACTCAATGAATGTAGATTCAACATTAGTCTAAGAGTTCATGGAAGTCGACACTCGGATATGTTCCAGCATTTAAATCTAAGCACGGTGCCAATTAAAATTGAACAGATCACCCGTTTAAGCTATAGGCTGAAACAATTTAATTGTGCACTGTGTGGATTAAAGCATTTACACATATTTGGCCGTCTCTTATCCCTCTGAGAGTGAAATGATGTATGATGAATGTATTTTTTGGGAAAGAAGCCTCTTTTAACTTTCTTGTGGCATCCGATCTCCATATGCTATGTTGCAGCATCACTTTATCTCCTAAAATAGAGGGCTTTAAAGCTCTGGTTTAAGCTGTCTTTGTAGCTAAAACAACCAGGATATCATTCATACAGAAACAGAGTACTGTTGTGATGGTTAACCCCGACTAGGCTCAATGACCTCGTGACATCACTGTCGGGTGTGGTTACAGGTGCAGCAAATAACACCTTTAACCGCAGAGGCCAGCCTGGTGTTGAGATACTCTTTAAACATTGTTTACACTGTAAACATAAACACAGAAAACTAGAAATTCCATTTGACTCTAAGCATATCACATAATAAGCCATTCAATTCTTTGTTTTGCACTGACATTTAACTGAACGGATGCCAGAAGTCTTTTCTACTACGACTCTTTAGCTTCTAATGTGAACACTCACACTTATTTTCATAAATACAATCAACTGTGCACGGACACACTCACATCAACATCGGCTTATTATGCCTTTCATCTACTGGACTGCATTGCTCCCAGTGCGTGAGTGCAGTCAAGGGCTGCAATCTCTGAAGCTACTTGAGTGATAATACTGCATATTCTATCACGCTAAATCCCAGGAATATCTCCCTGCAGTTAAATATATGGATTCAAGCACTGGCTAATTGGTCAATTGTGCCACATAAACTAGAAAGCAATATATATTAGTGTCTGAGGACAGTCTAATTTGAAACATCTCTATACCGTCTCACTAATCAACAACAGGCCCTTGAGTTGGCCGTGTAATGTCCTGCTATAATTACAGACCTAATTATGCTCCTAGTCAATAAATAAAGCTAAACAAGACATTAATTAGTGAATACTTTCACAGCCACCTTTATATATCCCATGGTTGGCACTAATGTGATACTACCCAAATTAAACCCATGGCTTGAAAGGTGGCATACATGGCCATTACATTTAATACAATTATTTGACTATAAAAACACCACAGGTGTAACTATTAGGTTTTTCTTCAATAGTAATATACAGTATATGGCAAACTCTGCCTCTCTGTATGATCGCTAGTAATGATTCACAATCTTCTTAATATCTGATGTAACTACTGCCGTTTGGAAATTCTAAAGTTACGTTCAAACTGCAAGATCTTTCACCAGTAACAATACCAGATGAGGTCTCCTGTTGGTGTCCGTGTTGCAGATGCAGCACAACGTATTTCTCGAGGTATTTCTCATGCTAGATATCTGGAATGTGTCTGCAATGCATCAGCAAGCCTCTGGGATCTTCAAACATTTCACACAGAGCGCTTGAGAGCAGATTTGGAGGACAGAGCCAAAACACAGATTTTCTTTCTGATCTGGCTCTTTTGTCGGGGAGAGCCAAAAACTGCCATCAAGTGGAAAATCAGGGCTAAACTCATGTAGTGTGAAGTAGCCGTTAGTGATTGAACTTCTCAAAATCTTGCCTACTCATACTATAGACTAGAGCATACTTCTGTCAGAAATGGTGTGTTAATGAAGGTTGCAAGCTGCTACAGTTTCAAAGACGCACTAGAACGTGGTTGTCCAATTAAGGGCAACTCTAAATTGGACTGAAACCAACATTTATCTTTATGTAAGGAGAGAACTGGAGAGTTGAGGCTTTCCAAATGGCCTCTGAATAATGATATTGATAGGATCAAAAGAGGAATACTGATACGAGTGTTTGTCTTGCCTTTTAAAACTGACCCATAAATATCAGATGACTGATCGCACTCAGTATTCGTAACCACACTTGTGACCTTATTACATGGAGGCAACGTGTATCGCTCCCCTCGCTCAACAAGCCAGCCTCTTTTTTTTCCCGATCTATCAGTATGTGCATGTGTGTGTGTGTGTGTGTGTGTGTGTGTGTGTCGCGTTCAACGCTTGTGCACGCTTCCATTCAGAGAAAAGGAGGACAGCAAAGTGTTACACTTTGAGCCATAGATTAACGTGTCATGAGATAATGAGAATTTCTCGATGCTCAGAAAGTCGACGTGAAATGACACAATGCATCATTAATCAGCATATCGCAAGAAAATGCAATCCTGCCCCCCGAGACGGTTATACGACTGGTGCCGTTATGAGTGGCTGCTAACTCGGAGAGCACCACTGTCTCTGTTTCCTGGGATTGCGTCATGGTGGTGTAACCGGAGCAAGCGGCGCGCGCGCGTGTGTCTCGAGTGTGTATGAACATCACAATGCCATAGAGCTTTTATTGGATTTGTCCGCCCATTGTCTGCTCGTCACATCAATGAAGTGGCCACACATCTATTCATTTCATCTACGTGCATAATGTGTGTGAGCAGGTGCAAAGTAAAGAGACATTTTTCACCGAGTCTTTAATATGCGAGTGTAATATGTTTGGAATTGGGCAGTCTTGCCTCGCTGTGCGTGCGCGTGCGCGTGTGTGTGTGTGTGTGTGTGTGTGTGTGTCCCTGTGTGAAAACAAGACCAAAGTGAAATAGATAAGCAGGGATATGTTGAGGCAGAGGCACAGAAATGGATAGGCAAAATGCTTGTGTGTTAATATGCACCCTGTTTGACATTACACTCCATTTTCTTGCCAGCAGCTTCTAAATTAAATTCAGTCTTTCTGCTCAGTGTTAATGACATCAGAGACCACAGGCAGCGTGGTTTGGTGAGGAAGGATTTGCATTGAAAATTCCGGGGTAAAAAAAAAAACACCAGCGAGGCAGAAGTACAGATGAAAAGTAACTTTCATGTCTCATAAAAGATCTGCAAACCAAAAAGCTCAATAAGGATGCAATCATCTCCATATCTGCCTCAAGAGTCATTGTCATATTTTGTGATTGATTATTTGTTCTTGTTGCAGAGACGTGCCGGTCGAGTTCTGTGATCTGTTTCTAGATCAGCACAAAGGCGTTTGTTTCTCATTTTTAGGTCTATCTAATAAAAGCCACAGGCATGGCATTACATTTGTTCCAAAAAAATATTTCATGATGAAACCTTCGTTTGAAATTGAGATAATCTGCTGTTTGAAAATCCTGAATCCTGCTATTACAAATTGTCTGGTTGCAGAACAACTTGAACCCTCTAAAGACCAGATGACAAAAGATATGAGTTTTACAGCCGGTACCCAGTACTTTTATAAAGACATCTTTGAAGATGACATCGCGGTGGTATTTTTCATCATTATTCAAAATTGCTGCCGGATTTTGAAACAGACCACTTCAAATATCTCCTAAACTACATGAGATCCCACTTGAATAATCAAGCCTGGCCCTTCAACGTCAATGCAGAGGTGGATGTACTATGACTCACGCTGGTAAGAACATCACGCCGACTGGAGACTACACCAATCCAAATGTAACTTTAAGTACCATAGATGTGAAGAGCAAAAATCAAACTTTATGTCCTGGAGATTAACACGGAAAGGCCAGCAGATTCCTTTTGAGCAAAACATGAAACCCTGAAATAAATCCAAAATGTTTTCCTTTTCGTTGTTTTGCTTTTGAGGATCTGCATCCTTGGTGCTGATTAGATGGATTTTGGCCACTGCTAGTCTAACAGATGTCGGATGATAGGAATAACTTGGCGAATGCAAATTTCTAGTCAATAATTTTAATTTTTCCTTCTCAAATTATCTAACTTTCAGTATGGCATTATTTTAATGTATTATAAGTGGAGTCAATAAGTGGAATGGGTTATTAAGACATGTACCAAGTTTCTTCAAGGACCAATGCATTTCTTTTGCACATGTAATGTATCCATCCAAGTATGATTTGCATCAGGGTGCATATGTAATACAATGTTTAGATGGTTGTGCACGTTTTGACAGATTTGCTGCCTGACCTCCAGTTAATGTTTCAGGACTTTTATATGAAAGCACAACAAAATAAAAAAATTGCTGTGAGGCAGCTGTGTTTCAACTGTTCGTTGTGGGAATTCCTCACAAGACTTTGAAGCTTGAATTCATAAACTAAATCCTCGCACATATCTGTATTACAACACAACAACAACGCCACTTTGATAAAACTTGAAAGTTGACAAAATGTTCAAGAGAACAAAGATTTAAGTTCGTGCGAGTTGCTCTTTTAACTGTAAGGGAAATAACCTTTCCGGTAGTCTTCTATTACTTCCTATTATTTATTCTTCTAAAATGATATGCTTAGGGAAATGGTCGGGCATAATGTTCAGAATTTTAATGAAGATGAAAATAACATTACGATGGTCCTTTCACCATCAAATATTTTTAACAGCATATTCAAACCTCGGAGGCTCCCATTAAAAAAAGTAAATTAAGCGCCTTTCTAAAGGGTCATTTGACTATTGTAGCTGGCGATCGATGTTCCAGTCACAAACATGTGTCTCCTCTAGGCTTCAAATAAAACAAAAATATATTTTTATTTTTATTTAAAGATGTGTTTAAAACTTGAAGCAAGAACTTTAACTACAGTAATTTGGAGAATCTCCACCCATATTAGAAACGTGTAGCAGAAAACACAAGCAGCCCAAGTGGACCAATTATAGTTATTATGGTCTCCACGTACACCACAATGGGTCACGGTGTACAGCTCAAACACATGACATATAAAGAATGTAGACTTCTTCATCTTCCTTAAAGTAGCAGAGTCCTTTTCAAATAGAAGTCAAGTCTCGCTAGGTGGTGGCAGGCTTATAGAACGTGCTTATTGTTCAAAGCAGAGTGCTCCGTCCTCCCGTCACCATTGATGTCCGGTTAAAGCAACGCTTCAGCTCCAAAAACATAAAAACCACGCCCCCACATCTCCCGGTTCATTTGGCCGGTATAGCTCAATAATGAGTATGATGCCAGTGGAACCACTGAGGGATGTGCTTCAATGCCTTTCCAGTAAAGCCAGAGCTGTGTGTGTCTAATGCAAACACAAACCACATTAAGGCGGTGCGGTGAGGCTGATGCAAGAAGGCTGACTGGCTAACTGTCTTGATGGATGCCTTCACGGACAAGTGTGCCAGCCAGGTTTTACACAGAGGCTGATTGACGCACCGCGGATGACAGATAGACTAATGATTTGGACAAGCTCCTTAATTAAACATGAATTAGGAACACATTCAATTCTCTCCTTTTTCCGCTCAAACTCTCTTTTGTTTTTGTTTTTGTCGGGCGCGCTCACATGCATATATATATATATATATATATATATATATATATATATATATATATATACACGCATGCATTTGGTTTCCATTCTAAGATGCAGATGAGACTAATTTGTAAATAATTAAGTGAGGAACTTTTACATATTAACCTCGGAATACTGCAAACTCAATTCAGATCGTGATGATTAACTTTTCCCTTCATTAATCAAACATGTCTGAAATGCATCAGGGAGATGATTGGATAGGAAAATGCTGCCGTATTATAACTCATAGACGATTATAAAATCAATTGTCACCAAAAAACAAAATGTTTTTGTTACATCATAACATGAAACGTACACATCCACACCAACACACTGGTCCAGCTCTGAGCTAGCTAATCTACAAAGAAAGAAATATACGAAGAAATACATTAATAATCAATAGGAAGAGAATGGGAAATGAGCATCAGACAGGAATTCTGCTCTACAGGACTTTAAAAGAGAGCATTATAGCACAGGGTTATGTCAATACAGCGCTACACAAATGCCAGTCATCATATCCGAGTCAGCATGTGGGAATATGTGTGTATGCCTACTTGTTCCATAATTGGTGCCTGGTTTTCGCGTGTGTAGAATCAGCATCAATGCCAAATATCATATCTATATCTTTCATCTGGTGAGTGTGTATGTGTGCGTAGAGCTACAAGCCGGGTCAATAATATTTAAATGTGGGGGAAAAAAAAATCAATCAAAGAAGTAAAGCATCAATTCTCAGAAATGTTGCTGCAATGAATTCGTTTTAGATTTTAGAAAATAAATTGGAGAAAAGCCATACGAAAGGCTAATTCATGACAATTTTGTAGCTATGGCTACGATTTCTATATGAGAACAATATCCCTGTCGGGACCTGTGAATATGGTTTCATGGCTACAGTTCGAAGATAAGGGGCAGATCAACAGAGAGTTGTGAACACATAATTGTGGCATGAAGATGTTAGTCTCAAGCTGAGCACAAATGAAGTTATGGTAATAATTGCTCCTTGCAAAGGAAGATAGTGGCCACATAATTACGGTGGGTCAGAGTTGAGCGAGGAAGTTTGGCTATAAATTGTGATTGAAGTTTACAACATAGAGTCTGGCTAATAACTTCCATCTTCACTTTCTTTATTTAAAATGTGTTACTGATCTGGTTGTTTGTTTAACGAGGAACGTAATATACCAAGACAACCGTGTTGTGGTTTGTGTAAATCATGACATTACTCTTGAGATGCATCTCATAGTTGTTGTTGTTATTATTACTGATAGAGCTTATGGCAAGAATACAAAAACACGATTTGTAATAAACCTACATGTTCTGCTTTACAAAGAGCAATTCACTGCAGAACACATCTTTTCATGAGTAATGCGATGCCGCAGACACATGTGGCTAATATATATTACATCTCCACATTATTACTAATATATATTACTGCTGATAGTACAGCTAATATAAATTATGCATTAGTCGTTCAATATATTCATATTATGCTGAATCACTGTCCTGGCACAACTTGCCTCTGCTCTCTAGCTCTCTGTCTGCCTTCAACTTGTTTTATTTGACTTCCGTCGGCCCATTCCTCTCTTAATCGCTCTCCTGCAAATCTTTCACGCAAACAAATAAACAATAATTTTAGTTTGTGCCGCTGAGGGAATGTGTGTTTTATGTCTTTCCACTCTTGAACAAGCATACATACATACGCCCCGGATGGAACAGAAACCGACAGAAGTGAAGGCAGAAAAGAAAGAAAGGGCATAAGAGAGAGAGAGAGAGAGAGAGAGCGGGGCGAGAAACTGGATCAAACAGAACAGAAGGATGGAAAAAAAAGAAACCGAAACAAAAGCCGGAACGAGAGACAATAAATAGCAGGTAAGTTAATGAAAGGTTGAGATAAATAAGAAACAAATGAAACAACAGAATGAGGGAGAGGGAGAGTGGGCGAGGGGCGAGGGGCGAGGTTTGTGGCTGAGAAAAAGAAAACAAAGGTATTGTTGAAGAGAGGACAAACCGTAGAATCACATTAGTAGAGCAACACTTGTTCTCTCTAACCGGGCAACAACCTATCACTGCACACAGAAATGTGTGTGCATTTTTATGTGTGAGTCCATGCACACGCACAGGGACCGCTCAGGGATAATATGACACATGTATGCATTGAATCCTCACATTTCTAGCTCATGTCCAGGGACAAGAAAGAAGGAAATAAAATAACAAATCAAGCTCTGGGATTAGTCGTATTGGATTTTTCTGTCATTATGCAGAAGTCATCTTCCCCTCAATCACACCTTAGTACTATTTTGACATTTAAGAAATTCAACTGTAAAAGAAAAATGAACATTGAACACCTAAAGGTCCTTTTTTCCCAGATTTAAGCATCGTTCTTATCAGCGTGGATCACATTTCACTCCCTCTGTTCACGCATGGGAACGAATTATAATAAGTGTCTGTTGAGTTAGTTGTTTAAGGTTGTTCCTCCACGGTTTATTTTGGTGTGACTAATGGTCACAATGGAATTAGGCGGTGAGCTTTTTGTCTATTTGTTAAAAATTGTGTGTGAATGTGAGAGGCAAAATAAAAGTCCAATATGCAACCGATCGATCGGTGCATTTCTATGCAATGGTTTGCAAACGACTTTAATTCAATGTCGTCTCTCCGGCTTGCTCGACTGCACCCAAATGTCCAAGAAAGCAATTAATACTGCATCAATTTCATTATGTTGCTGATTTATGATTATGGCCAAAGTGTTCTGATCTGTGCTGAGCTTAACATGCACATTTTCTCATTTCATTTGTGTGTGTTATTTAGTTTGTGTATCCATTTGCTGGTGTGCTTTTGGCTGTGTAACACTAACTGAGATGTGCGTGACATGGCCACAGTGAACAGTGGGTCCCCTGAACCTACTCAAGATGGATTTGTGTGTGTGTGAGTGTGTGTGTGCGAGTGTGTGTGACTCAACAGTGATAGATCGGCAGCTCAACACTGATTCTTTCAACCACACCGGGGACGTCTGCGTGCCTTTTGCTTTCTCATTTTTTGTCATCACTGTAATATTTGTAGACACTTTTATAAGTCTTTTCTTTCCATAGAATAGGTTGTGTAGACATATATGTGTAGAACATATTTAGCCTTGCCGATCTGACATAAAACCCCAGTAAAGAAGCAGAAGGGAGGCAAACAGTACCTCTGCCTCAAGGAAGGGGGCGTGCGAGAGCTTGCAGGTTTATGCTCATTTTCTTCTTCTACACAAATAAGGAGGGCTTTTACAACAAAGTCAGAGATTCTTGAAGGATAGACGACTAGACTTCTTTTACAAGTAAGACCATGCATATACATGCACAGTCATTTATCTTTGTATTGAATGGGTATGAATTGTGGAATTGCCATGGCAAATTAAAAGCGCACAGAGGGTGCAGAGGAAATTTCTCTGAGCCGCTACAAATTGGTGCAATCAAATATTTACCGTACCTGTGTCTGTGTGTAAAGAATGCCCTTATGAAATATGAAAATCAACCAGTACTCAAAAGGTGCAAGCTGCCAATTGAATGGTGATTTAAGCTCCTCTACTGGGTTCATATATTTTAAATCTGACTCTGAGTCAGTGCCTCACCAGCCACAAACCTCACAGGACTACCTGCCTTGCTGCGTGAGAGGCCCACACGCAGTCTGGCATCCACACGGATAAAGTTTCTTTGTATAAGAATCCAGGCTCACGTTCCCACTGCAGCTGAATGACACTTCATCCCACATACTGGAACGCTGCAAAGAGTCGTAAAGCCCTGTCTGTATCCACCTCGGCAAATCTGTCTGTCTGCGCCCGTCAATCTCTAATTGTCCGTCTCCATCTGTGTTTGCCTCCATCTTCCAGTCTGTTGGGCCCTGAGGTCTTTTCACAGGGAAGGGAACAGTTTATCCAGCCTGCGAGCCTAATAACTCTCCTTCCCCATCGACCTCGTTAGGATTCGGTCTATTTCTAGTGAGTGAACATGTGTTTGTGCATAAGGGGTAAATGTGTGCATGCTGAGCTAAGTCAGGATCTAATTAATTCCTGGAACTGAGTGCATCTCAAACAGATAGATCCATACACGCATCACTAGTGTTGGATGAAGACTCCAAAAGTTTAGTTTCTTTCTGCGGAAGAACGGCATTCTCGTGCTCAGAGAGCCAGGGCTGAAAACTATCACCTAGTAGCCCTTAGAAGATCATTTTACCACCAACAAACACGCTAATGCATTCATATTTCATATTAAACAAGGGAAAAGCTTCCCGTGTGTGTAGGCATTTGATACTCTTTTGTGTTTGCCCATTAAGGATGGAAGTTACAGCGTTCATTAGGCAGCTGCAAAAGGAACTACAGTCCCGTGGTAATCTTGTTAATCAGGGAAAGTAGACCAGGGAGCATTAACTGTTATGATAGGGTTTTCTCAGAGAGAGTTTGCACTCTTTACACACATTGTTCACAGTCATATGTTCACCTTGATAAGAAGTGTTATCTCTATTAGCCAACGGTGTAATATATGCCTCATACTGAGGTGTGACCTCAAGATTAATGAATATTTGCTGTGGCATATTATTTTTTTGTGACTCTGATTTGTTCCTTTACCTGAGCACACATTGTGAAATAGAATAAACACTGAATATGTGTTGTGGTATATATATATATATATATATATATATATATATATATATATATATATATATATATATATATATATATATACATGTCTGTTTGTCCATGTAATGTAATGTATGGAGGGGTTTTAAATATTGTTGGTGTACAATATCCGCACCATTTAACATGTCATTTTTCAGAGTTTCTCCAGTTGCACGAGGTCATTCGGAGCAAAGTGATTCTGTGTTGCTTGGTTTGCTGTCCACTGCCTGTGTCTGCACCATGTGTTTCCATTCAGTAGGCTCACAAGACCTCTGGCTGAGTGGTATTGGACCCATTAAACCCAGCATGAAACACGAGATTCATCTATAATAAGCAGGCAAGTGCAAACTGTACAGCGGCATAAAATATACATTATTACAAATAGCTTTGCAAATAGTTCTTCCCAGATAGCTAGCCCATCACAAATATTTAAGGGTAAGCACCGATGTGAAAGTATGCTTCATTTATAGATTTGAGTTTTATTTGCAGTGATGATGGGACGGATTAGTTTTCGTGACCATGTGAACAATTTAAGATTTGACTAAGCACAGATCCACATGAGAACAAGAGTGAATGAGTGAGAAAGACAGATACAACGTTATGCTTCATACATATTTACAGTGGTTGGTGCTTTGAATATTATATATACATTATATTTGATATAATGCTTTTTTTATATTCAATATTTCAGTGTGTTCATGCCAATGAAGCCATTAAAGTTTGGATCTTGAGAGAGCAGAGAGAAGTGACATATACAGTTAAAGACGGAGAGAAAGTCAGAAAGAGAGAACGTCGACTTCAGATTGACAGTCAACAAAGTGAAGAAAGATCACAAAAGTCAAAATAGGACGACAAAATAATGATATGATTCCCAAGAGAGTGACACAAGTCACAACCCGTGTAGGAGAAAAAAAACAAAAACAACAGCCAACACTGTAACGACCTTGTTTCCTGCTCGCACTGCACTGTGTGTACCTGAAGCTCACATCTCCTGTCACAACCAATGCTACTCACTGGTGGAAGAGATCCTTTGATGAGCCCATGTCGAGAAGTGTGTGAGAAATGTGTATGACCTGTGTGCGTGAATGGGCTTAGTTCACATGCGTTTGTGTGGTGTGTGTGTGTGTGTGTGTGTGTGTGTGCGTCTGTCAACTCTGTACCAGTGTGTATGTGTCCATTCCAGAGTAGAGAAATGCAGGTTGCACAGAAATAGGTTATCATGATTTGAGAGACTGAGGTGCAGTGAACTCATCCTGCGGAGACTGTTGGGTGGGCAACTGTAACCTGGGAGAGATGAAACACCGGCACAACCAATCCCATTAGAGATCTGTCATGTATTTGATTCTATATTTGAATTCCATTTTACTCTCATCAGGCGCATATCCTGCTGACGTGTTCTACTTGGGGAACAGACCAGCGCAAAGCCAAATTCCATAAACCGTGAATTATATTTCGACTTTCTTTAACGTCCTTGTTTGCACCTGTTTGCCTCTGTCAGCACTGTTGCCATTGTTAGCATTGTTAGCTGCTAGTGGCTGAATAGCCGCTGACTAGCCAGTGGCTAGCAGCTAGCTTCTGCTGTGTCAAGAGCCATTGAGAGCCAACACATATGCTCTCAACTCCTTGTGAAGCACCCTTTAACTCATAGGCCTCACAACTGTTTGACTTTAATTAACTGATTGAGAATACACATCTCAGTTAAGACAGTTCCTGAAAGGCGCTAAACTTGAAACTAATACAACAACTATATGTCAAGATATAGTTGAGCGATGGCTACCTGAGCCGAGAATGACGATGTAGTGCAGTGTGGAGGCAATCCCTCAAGCATAGATATGTTCTGAATTTAGAATTTTATTTTATTTTATTTCACTGAGTGTCAGAGTTCAGGTTAGTGGAGCAACAAAAAAAGGTCTGTCTGTGGGTGTGTGTGTGTGTGTGTGTGTGTGTGTGTGTGTGTGTGTGTGTGTGTCTCAGAGAAAGAGAGAAAGACAGAGCTTCTATTGTAGAGTAAATGTAAAGTATATGCAGCAGCATCTTTATTACAACGACGCCAGTGGGATTTAAGGATGGTCAAAGTATCACGTTAATTAACACAGAGCTTGTGCACTCATTGATGATTTGATCTGCAGCCACTGAGCATGTACGTGTTTGTGAGCATGTACAGCAGGTGTGTATGTCGGCTTATCTATGATCTGGTGTCTGCCTCAGTCAGCTTCCCCTCAGGCATCAGTTTTACCTGACTGCATGCTTTCAACACAACAGTTTTATCCCAGTATCTGAGTTTTCTTGGCTGATGTGCTTACGAGCATATCAACCACGCTTGAGGGAAAAAAAATGCTTTTTACTATACTCAGAAGTCGGAGTGCCTTGGATTTCCCTTTTCTTCTGTGCTCGCTCTCCTTTTTATGAAAGATGAAATGATAGGAATGAAAGTTGATGTAGTGTATTGGAATTGGACTGGAGAACTAATGTCCAACACTGGTGGTAGCTGCAGTAATGACCATTAAAAACATCAACATGTGTGTTTTTAATATCCACAGAATACTGGGTATTTTTCCATAGAACAAAATATGTATTATTGTCATGTAACACATTGTGCATGAGAATAAAGTTAAAATGATATAGTTGTGGAGTGAGAGAAAGCCTGAGATCAGGACTATTTAATGAAACACAGATGCACTCATTCAGAATCAGAGGAAGACAAACAATTGATTAGAAATGCAAGAAAATATTAAAAACACATTTACATGTAATTAGTTTGTAATTAGTCTCTTATAAGATAACTAATTCAAACAAAATATGTTGAAACTTAAAAGGCCTTTTCACAGCTTTGATGGCAATCATACACTGCTGTCGTTTTTATTTAAAAGTGACAGCTTTAAAGATGGCATAGCGTGATATATTGAATAAACATGGCTGAGAAGTGTCTCATTGGTTTAACCTGTGAGTGTGTGTGTGTATTATTATAATCATACTTTATACAATTGTTTCTTTAGACTAAGAATAATATATCATTATGTTACACTATTTATTTTTCTTTGTATCAAATATCTTTCAGTTCATTTTCAGAATTATTCTTGTTGCTCTCTTTCTAATAATCTATCTCTCAGCCGAATAACATGCAATACAATCACACTCATTTCCACATCGCCCCATCAGCTGTGTCCACATGGCAACCTTGGGCAGCAGGCTGCTGATTGGCTTTTGTGTTGATGATTTGGAGGTCGCGACCCCCCAGCACTTGGAATTAATGGACTTTGTTGCACAAACACAGGCCAGGGTCCTCGACACATACACGCCCACATACACAGATGCCACGGGTAGTAATAAACGGTCAATGTGAGTCGCAGACCTTACAAACTTAATTATGTGAATTAATGGTGGGTGTGAGACTGCGGATACTCACTGTGACACGCAAACATACATACTCAACCACAGCAGCACGACATCACACAGAACATCAACCGGAAAGGCTTCATATTCTTTATAATGGACATACATATAGGTAAAGACCATTGGCATCAAGGCCGTTTTCTTTGTGTAGCCAGTGACAGTTGCAGGTATTTAAAAAGTGCACACACAGCCCTGTGTAGATCATGTCCACACACATGTACACACAACACAGGGCACACATGAAACTCATCAGTCAGTAACAGTGCTTATTATGTGACAGCAAAATGCACATCATGAGCATTGCAAATGCAAAAACTGACAACAAGGAGTGCCTATTACAGCACAAATACACATTCTCTATATTACATGCAGAGGGTACATCCCAAGGAACTTTTGCATCCCCGTTTCCCTCACTTGCATCTTTTCCTAGCTTCTTAGTCCCTCCCACCAGGGATGCATGGAGAGACGCAAGGAAACCATGCGAGGAGAGAGGAAACGAGGAAATATGTTTTAAGAGAAATGAGACGTCCTTTTCTCTGAGGCGTCACGTGAAGCGACGTCTGTTTCTGATGACAGCGGCCGCTGATCACAGCTGGATCAGCTGTCAGTCGGCTTTGACAGCTCGCTCTGGTCCGGACATTTTTTAGCTAACATTCTAGTAAAAATCCACTAACAATATTTATGAAAATGATCGTATAATGTTTTCAGTTGATTTAACGGTGGTAAACCATAAAGACACAGTTCTCATCACTATCAGAGTGGAGATGTTTTCTAAACTGCATTGTGTATTTATTTACAGTGTGTGGTATGTATACTGTGTACTGTTGCTTATAAGCACAGGATCTATTTCTACCGGCGGAATGCATTTGACTTTTTATTAATTATCCACGTGTGTTTTGTCTATGTGTGTTTTGAAATTCTGATTATAAAGTCATTATTAAATAACCCAGAATATGATTATGGTTTCTCTTGAACACTGGAATTAATTCACTAATTAAACTAATTAAACTCAACACTCAGGAATGATCAGCCTCACGTGACTAAATGAAAATGACTATAATATTATCCATAATAAAAGTTATTGAGGGAACTAACAGATCATGAAAAGATACATCTTTTTATAAATGAAGAAAGTTGTTTGGGGTCCTTTTGTTTTTCAGACCAACGAACATACATTTAAACCAGATTTAAAACAAATCAAATATATAGAGTTTAAACTGTGATCTTTTATGAAACTCCAGCGATCAGTCGGATCAGCTGCAGCGTCCAATCAAATAACTGATAAACAATGAGGGGGTGTGTTGAAGCGCATGACTCCTCGGTGATCCCTTATTTATTACAAATAAGAGACTCGGGATGTACCCACATACACACTCCACTGAGGAGACTAAATGATTGTATTGACAAGCACAGACTCCACCGATTATTTAAGTTCTCTTTTAGCTTTGAGTACACAAACAATTGTTCTTGTTGATCTGTATTGCTATATATACTGTATATATATATATATGGTAAATCTGCACTGATGTAATTGGAAAATACCAGAAAGACAGGTTGCTTTTTAGTCTGAACTAGTTTCTCTGGTCACTTCAATCTTTTGAAAATGCTGTTAAATGTCAGAGAATCCTCATAGAACCACTAATTTGGAATTGCTTAAGCTGGAAGCTACATTGATGGGCTTTTAAGATGGTCCTTGATTTGCAGCAAACAAAACAAGAAGAACGTCTCTGAGCAAGACGCAAGGATCTGGTTGTTGTGGTGCGAGGATGAGAGAAGACAACATTAGAAGTGACCACCTTCCTTATTTGTGAGAAGGTAAAACTAACAACCCTCTATGGAGCATCTGAGTTAAAACTCCTCTTCTCAAATTGGCAAATTATTTGTGACTGCATGTCACATAAATCCCAGCTGAGACATTTGTATCTCTTTTTGTGTCTGTACTATGGAACAGTCCAAACTAATTCCACCGAATGCACTTGCTAGTTTGGGCTATCAGGCATTTTGAGTTTCCAAGTGGTGGAAACTAACTCATATGAAGTGAAAAGAATAAGTGTAGTGTCTTACCTGTGCATTTCTTCAGGCTACCGGGTCGTTTGCCATGCATACCCAGCTTGCAGTTGAAGTTTTCCTCCCAGAATTCAGCAAACCAAACATTTCTTCTGTTGTTGGACAGCGAGCGGCTACGGAAATACCGGTCGAACGCTGTAAAAAACACAGACGAGTCAAAGTTTAAAAAACCTAGATTAAGTTGTTTTCAAGAGCGAGATCTTGTTTAATGGTGTAATGTGAGGAGAACTCAAAAGCGTAAGGGTGCTGAGGGATTTTTTTTTCACTCATTATACTATTTCATACTAATTGGGAAAACTGCTTTTTGCTTTCTTGTCTGTGTTGAAAAAAAACTGGATTTTTAGAAGGTGTTTTTTCTACTGCCATATTGCTTTCATTGACATCATCAGTGGTGTGTTGGGTACTTGGATAGAGCGCGAGTTATTTAATGGTTTCATGGCCCTCGGGTATGCCGGCCTCAATGACTACAAAGAAGCATTTACACTTCACGAATAAAAAAGAAGTCATTTCCAACAACACTGGGATTGTAGCTCTGGGCAACACAGTGCGTGTGAAACAAATCATGGAGGATGGGTAAATCGCTGGGGACTATCAGACTGACTTGGACAGCCGGTGTCATGCCAGTAAAAGGTGACACGAGTGGACTTGATTAATATCTCCTTTCCTGTCAGGGAAATTGGTGCAGTGTGCACCTGTGTGGCTCAGTTGCCACTTAGCTGGGAACTGTGGGTTCGCTCACTGTGACGCTCACAGGTAATACATCTGGGATCACATGCTTCATGATCACAGATGTGATGCTCATAAACAAAAAAGCATTTGTGGTAATGTGAGGTTCTTCAAACAACATTCAGTTTTGGTCTCACGTATTAGAGAAGAGTATTATCTGCACCAAGTGGCCAATTGTTTGGGGACCCGGGACTCTCCGGGACAACAGTCCCTGTGGTTATTTGATTAAAGCAATAGTTTGACATTTGGGGAAATGGGTTCATTTGCTTTCTCGCAGTGAGTTAGATAAGACGATCGATACCGGCCTTTGAGTTCCACTGCAAAGCAACGGTGGGGAAACCTACCAAAACCTCTAAAGATTACTAAGCAGCATTATATCCGCTGTGTTTATTGTTTACAAGTGTAAAAACAGATTTCCAGGGATATATTGGGCAGATATATCTTCTATTGGGCAGATATATCTGCCATTGGTCACCTGCCAAGCTCTCAGTAATGACGAGATTCTTATTTATAAGATATGATATCATTTGGGTTGAATGGAATAAATATGATGTCTGTGTGAATCTGATAATTCACTTGGTTTTTCACTACAGATGTTGTAATATTCTTCTATTCTATTACACTGAAACAAATGTTGAATCTCTCCTCGGACAGAAGTAAAAGGTTATTGTACAAGGTACTTACAGGTACAAGAGTAAAAACAGGTTTGTTAAATTATTTCAGTGTTCTATACATAAACTAACAAACTAACATACATTGATTAATCCTGCGCAGGTTCCGTCTCACTCACAACTCCTCTGTCTATTGTGAAGACCCTATAGAGTGTGGACCAGCCAAAGCTGACTTTGATTAATTTAAACCTCTACATCGCCTCTTTCTCCCTTACTTTCAGGTCATATATTGTCGCCTCTCTGTCCTTTCAGGAGTCAATTATCTAATAGGAAGCTCTGACAGGGAGCAGATGAGTATATTCTCCCCGGCGTAATGGCACAAACGTGTTATCCGCTGGGATCCAGAGTCAGGGAGCGTGTGTATTTCACTGTCTGTTTCTGGTCTTTACCCCTGTCCCCTTAGTTTGATCTATTAGACTTCGAAAACACACACACACACACACACACACACACACAATTTCAGTTTCCTCACCTTTGTCACACAGGTGTGAGGAAAGAGTCTCAGTGTGGATTTAAAGTTTTGGTCTCCCATTATCTGTTGTGAGTTACTAACTGTAAACGTTATGACATATGGTCATATATCTCTGCTTGCTTCATTCTACTCTTACCATCTACAGATGTCCGTTTGGGAAGAATGGTGATGGCTCCTCCAGCCACTCTCTCCTGGCCAATCACAGGTGAGATTTTGGACCCCCAGCTGTCTGATCCCACCCACAGGAAGTGGCCAGTCTGGTTGTTCCTTTTAGCTGCATCCAGAACTCGTCTGTTGGAGAAGAGAGCAGAGAATTAACGTGTTTTTGAAAGTTAGAAAAGAACAATAAAAAGGGCTCTGGCTGGATCTTGTTGCCCTTTTGAAGCCCCGATAAGACTGTACCATGGTCTAATAAACAGCATCAACTAATGATGGAAATAAAATAAACAGGGATTATGACTTTTACTTCTGTTATTATATCAGTAGTTTAACATCAATGATCTTATAACTGCCTTGAAAGAATAAGCAGTCTCTCATCATTGCTTTTTACTCAAAGTGGCATGTGGGTACTTTAGGTCATCATTATAACAAAAGCATAAAAGAATATGCCACTAAACCATAATGTGAAAGTGAAGGCGGCAGACAAACAATGAGCAGTGGCAGCGGCGGCCCTTGTTTAAGTGCGGAGCACGTACCGTATGTCGTCCTCATTAGCGAACATGATGACGGCCCTGGCATTGGAGGTCTCCAGCAGGCGTCTGATGATCTTGTCAAACTCTCCTGACCTGGGCTCCCTGGGGATCTTCAAGGACTGGGCGATACACACACCACCTGGGACAGAGAGAAGAGGTACAGCGTGAATCATCAATATTTTATTCACTGATTTCCATTTCTTCATTTTCCATTTCTCACTCAAAGGTAGGGGTTCTGTCTTGATGCCTATAGCCAGTTTATTAAATACTCCCTCTGGTGCATGCGAGGGACGTGGCTGTACACTTCCAGCTGCGTCAGCACTTTGAGTTAAGTAGAGGAATAACTGGATGGTTAGTCTAACAGCGGCGGCTCACATCAAACATTAAACTTCGGGGAATGCCAACATACCACAGTAACAAGAAATAAGACACGCATTATCTAAAATAAATGAGGATCGCATGTTACCATATTAAACATTCATGCCAAAACAAATTGCGAAACAAGAGTCTGGGATTAGGGCTGAGATGTGACAAGTTATGGAGGGAGTACAGCAAAACCGAGGTAGAACATTGCAGTTGGGAAATAAGATGAGAGAGAAGGGAGTAGGGATAATGAAATGATGGAGACTGAAAAAAAAAGTAAGTTGTAGAAAAGGTAAAATGAGAGGATGAGGGAGAGCGGGAGATGAACGGTGGGGGGGGGAAGAATGGTTCAATGGTAAATGGACTTCTTTGTAGTCTTCGGAGCCACTCAAAGCGCTTAACACTACGCTTAAATTCACACATATTCATACAGTGATGGACGAAACTAATTGTCGTTTCGCAACATGCTGAAAGGTGAAGCTAAACATTATGTTAAAGGCAAGAGGTGTCGACAGCAACAGAGATAAAATAGCGAGAAACAAGGTGAACGATGAGTGGAGCAATATTCTGATAATGCGGCACTGTGCTCAGTGTCCGGCAATATCCGCTGCACCCGATTCACACTCCTCCATGTCCTGTTGTGGAGGCCGACAAGAATGGCAGTCGCAGCAGTATTAGTCATTTCACTCACAATAAGTGATAATGAGGGAGGTATTTGTTGACCTTGTTCCTTCTTCCTCTTCCTCTACCCTTTTCACACACTCACACACACATTAATCTTACCTAACCTTACATACACCCCCTCCTATTACACGTGTAATAGGAGGGGGTGTATGTAAGGTTATTGAATGACTCTCTCCTTTACACACACACACACACACACACACACACACACACATACAGAATCCAACATACAATCATTGCACTAATCCAGACTCCACATGTAAACTCTGTTGTGTTGATTAGCTTTGTTTCCTTACCTCATTACCTCAGCTCGTTGTAAAAGTGTGTGTGAAAGGATTATGCCTCTGTTTAACATTACTTCTGCTTTATCCGTGTGCACAATAAGACTGTGTGTCCATTTTGTTCTGCATGTATGTGCGTATGCATTCGTCTGTGTGCGTTTGTGAAAGCGTGTGTGAGGGACAGTGAATGATGTCTCCTCCCTCCCACACCTGTACAGTCTGTCGCTTTCACTATTTGACTCCCCTGAATCACACACACACACACACACACACACACACGTGCGCGCACGCACACACACACACACACACACACACACACACACACACACACACCAGTGTGTGTGAGTGACAAAACAAATACTCAGATTAAAAGCCTCTCTCGGATAATAACTGCAGTGACAAAATCTGCACAGCCAGCCCCATATACCCTTCAAACTACACAAATGTGGAGGTTCGGAATTATTTCTCAAGGATAATCACCAACTCCATTTACACTTTTGTGTAAGTACACACATATAACACAGTATGAGGAATCAAGGCACCTCCATTCTCGCCACCATTGTCCTTGGACCAGTATGAAAGTGATTAAATTGGTCTTTGTTTTAGAACCTATATTCCCATCATCAATAACTGTCCCCATGGACAACAGATTTCCCAGATGAATACAATATCAAGTGATATCTGTGTATTTGTGTTCACACACTCACAGACACACCTGACTGTCAGTTTGGCAGCCAAATTGACTGCTACCCCAAAAGACACTTCTCCGTTTTTGATGGTGCCAAAAAAGCAGCTCATTAAAAGCGAGCGTCAGTTATTAGTGCGCACCTTCGCCACTTCTTTGAAAGGAAAGCTGTGAGGTCGGGTCAGCAGAAACATCAACGTCCTTTTCTCTTTCTTTTTGTCCCCTCATTTTGCTTAAAAAAAAAAAATTACTGAACGTCTAGTTGAAAGCAGAGGTTGTTAAATAAAGAGGAGGGTTTGCAAGAGTGAGTTTTAACATCAAATCCCGTGCACATCACAACACTCAGAGGATCTGCTTCAAACTGCAAACTCGAAAAAGGATAGAAAAAGAGTGATGACAAAAGTCTAGCTAACAATACTACCAAAGCTCTTTTTGAGGCCAATGCTTTTGAGGTGCCTCTGCAGGCTGAGTGGAAACCTTTTAGTATGAGAAATGCACGTGGTTAGATGTGGAAAAAGTGTTTCTCTGAACTACACACTTTGTTAATCAGTGTAGATCTGTGATAAAAAAAGAAACACCATCTCAAATACCTGACGAGTTGTGAAAACTTTCTGTCGGACAAATAAAGTGACAATTCAGGTGCCGGTTCGCTTCCCAGGGCAGAAACAGTGGCTGATGACAAGTGAATGTCATGTGAATGAACAGAACAGTAAACTCATGATTCGGCTGCCAAAAATGTCAGCCTGGTCGATCATTTCTTCTGAAAACGTTTAAAAAGGATTCAGAAAGTTGAGTTGGCCAAGGACGGTCCCAGACCTTTGTCAGAGCTGGGGAGCTGCCATAGAACATATGCAGGCATCCCTACCTCGGCATGGGACCGGCGGCTGTCGGTGGACTTGGAACGACAGCCGAGGTTCCCCAGCCACATTGCATCCACCAGATTGCATCCACCACATTGCATCCACCACATTGCATCCACCACCTTGCGAGCAGACATCGTCATCGTGTCCTTGAGTCCACTAAGCAAGCTGCGCTGCTGGAGCAAGGGACAGTCCCATGGGAAGATCGCTTGGAAGAGGCCTTCGTAAAAGGAAGCTCTCCAAGCACATGGGAACGGTCAGCAAATGTGAACAGGCTGGATGGAGACCAAGATGTCTCCCAGTGGACGTTGGATGGAGGTGACCTGCAGCCCGTTCTTTGGCCAGAGCCGACAGGAGTTTACGCTTTGAGGTAGAGAGGAAGAGGAGGAGCCATCTGCAGTACAGAGAGAGCCTCAAGATGGTTGTGGCTCAAAATAGGAGAGCGTGGAGTCGGAGTAACTCGCCATCTGCACACAAGCTGGGCTTGGATCAGCCTCGGGTGGGTCACCTGGAGGAGGCTGTGTCCAGTGGAACCCCACTGAAGATGTGTTAAGAGGCAGATGGATGTTCACAGAGAAATGATGAGCGAACAGCTGTTGAAGGATGTTCTACCGTCGACTACTACATTGCTTGTTCTACAATTTTTTTGTTCACGTCTCCCCGACCAACAAAAACACAATCCCGAGGCTCATAATTTGGCTGATTGTGTAAAAAATGGTTAATTGTTCAGAGATATATCTCACGCCAGGCATACTAATGTGGGAGCAGTTAGAAACGGTCTCAGCTGTATTGGATCACAATAATAGCCAGTTGGCTAATTAAATTACGGGCGCTCTATCTGCTGAGCTACACCGAGCTCTCAGTGAATCTCTAATAACCTGATTATGGAGGCTTTAATGTTGAATAGGATGCGAATGAATCCCGATTCCTTGTGTCTGTGTATGTGTGTATGTGTGTGTGTGTGCGTGTGTCTGTATGTGCCTATGTATTCATATCTGAATATCTTTTTGGATGTGTGAGCTGGAGTGCATATAGTCCACAGATGCATGATTTGCATGCATTTTTGTGTGTGTGTGTGTGTGTGTTTGTATGTGTGTGAGAGATAGCGAGTGTGCATTTGCAACTGCCTGCCCCCACTGCAGTTGTTAAAAAAAGATGCAGGTTGCAAGTTGTGATGATGAATTCGATGTTAAGTGCATCCAGAGCTTCTCCAAATTAAACCATTATAGTCTGTAATTAACTCCATTCTGTTTAGACATTAAATTCAATCTGTTTCAGGACGGGGAACACGGCTGTCTCAATGTTTCATTAACACTCTGCATCCCTTACATGGTCTGCTCTCTCACGACATCATTGCATCTATTAACCAAAAGAGGCATGAATTGGGAGTATGAGTGGGTAGTATCTCGTTCCTGTCACTTCACACCTTCAGCATGGCAAACCTTTCAGGGAGTTGATGGATCTCGATAAAAAATATTTAGAAGGTTCTCAATATGAAATTAAGTGCATGTGCGGAGCCTCCACAAGGCTTGCAGCTAACATTGCATTGCATTGCATTACGGTGCATTACATTGCATTGAATTGCAGAAAAACAACAATAGTGCCGACAGTGTTCACCGGAGGGGGAAAAGGAAGGCGGGTGCTACGCCGTATCAGCTGTAGCCGCTGTATGATGGCGGCCGTGGGCCACGCTCACAGGCACCACGCGGCTGGGCGACTGAGATGACAACACATTCGGAGGGAGAGCGTCTTCTTACTCTGCTCACATAAACACCACTCCACTATATCTGGAAAAAGCACAACGTTGTTTGCTGCTATATTAATGCTGTGAGTATCGTATAGAGACCCTTTAAATAATGTGAGAAAAAGAACACAATTAGAGTGCTCTTTGTCATTGGAATTCCATTTTTACAATACATCTATTATAGGAGTGTGCAATACATGCGTGCGAAGTCTCTCCGTTTCAAAATGAGGAACCACAACTGTGAGACCCAAAGATAACAAGAGAGAGATGCTTTAATACAAATGTGCGTGTGTGTATGTGTGTGTGTGTATGTGTGTGTGTGTGTGTGTGTGTGTGTGTGTTTACGTGCCTGTGCGCATATGTCAGTGTTAGATGTGAGGGTTGTATAAAATGAAAGGAAGGGAGTGAAATCAAGGTCCCGGCCTTTAATGATTCTTCCATTGAGATAAAGCTGCGCCAACCCCCACGCTGTCTTTGAAGTAACAGACATAAACACACCCCTTGCCATACGATCACGACATTCAATACGCTTGGACCAATGAGTGCTCTGTGTGCCCAACAAATCCACGTACAAGGACATTCATTTCTTCCTCCAGCTTCAGTGAACATTTCTTTGATTTAAAAGAAGACGACGCCCACTTCATTCATCCCCATAGAAACACCTTCCAGCGAACTGTTACTACTGGAGATTTCACCACTTGCTTTCTTTCTCTCCAAACCTCATTAGCACTGTTTTAAAATAATAAAAAAGTTATATAGAGAGCGCTCTGCCTCTCTATACTTTGTTCATAGCTTGGAGCACTGCAGCGTGGGTCTTTGAAGTCACTGACTGTGTGTGTGTGCGGTGTGTGTGTGTGTGTGTGTGGCTTCTCACACATGCTGTGTGTGTTTGTCTATGTACTCCAGTAACTACATGCGCAGCACAGATGCTGGCATGATGGGTTTTTTTCTCCGTCGCATTGGGTTTGGATGATGAGGTTTTGGGCTTCGAAGTGGAACCTCTCCTCAGGCTCGCTAATGAATCATTGACAACACCCACGGAAATGCTGTCCCAGGAAATGTACATCCTGCCATTAAAATATGCCTTGCAGGACGGGCCCGAGCGCCCCAAAAGGAAATGTAAGATGGTCCGAACCCGAACCCAGAAAGATGCTGCTCAGACCTGAACGACGCCTGAGGTGGAAAAGTGTTTGTGAGCCCATAATGGACTCACGCTTGAAATGTATTATACTTTGCTGATAATGGAACACGGATTAGAGAGAGAGAGAGAGAAATGGGCAAAATTGGTTCAGTTTACAGGAATTGAATGCACTTTTGGTGAATGTTTGTTCGATTAGGGTGGTGTGAATGCACACAGCTCTGTGGGTTATCACAGTATAAATTGAGGCGGCGGTTTGCATCAGCAAGTGGATATTGGATATTTGCAATGATCTACTGTGCACACAATAAAATGTTTCCAGTGGTGCTCAGACAAAATACAATAATTTTATGGTATCTATCTACAGAGCTAATTAAAACTGTTGCCAGTGACAGTGATAGTCTCTGGAGGTACCCGTCACTCTGCATCTACTTTGTGTGATTATTATAAATCTAAGACAGTGCAGAAATCCTCGTCCTGGATTCTGAATTAAGACTGCAGTGGAACCAACAGCACATGATCAGCTGGCTTATGAAAAGCAGGGAATATCAGAAGTTAAACTTCAACATCGGTTATCAATAATAGCAGTAACGTGAAGCTTATTTAAAAACATGGCTGCCAACTGACACTTTATTCGTCAGATTTTTTGTTTTATTCTAAAATGTCCCAATTATAGAACACTTCACTTTAATTCCCTCTATATAGCATTCAAACGCTATTTACACATAAATGTGCTATAACACACCATATCATAGTTTCACTTTAAGCATAGATGATATGTTTATTAATGCCTTAGTCACCAACTCTGACTTCACCTGTGAGCACCCATAAGTGGAGGCTGGTGCATGAAGAGATAATACATGATAAGATCGAAAAACAGTCACAGAAAAAGTTGTAATTGTTGACAATTCCTGTACATGAATATAAAATTAAAATGCATGTATTACAAAACGTGTATTACATGTCTGCTGCTTATAAATGCTATATAGGGGGACCTCAAGCTTTTGCAGGGGAGTGTATTGATTGGTTGGTAGTCAATAAATAAATAAAGACCAATAATTATCGGTTTTAAATCATGATTGGGTTTTTTGTACAAATGGTGTGCAACATAAGAAAGTTTGACTCTTTATGGCGCTCACATGATAACTTTACCCCTAAAAAGTGGATGTGAGCTAAAAGGGACGGCCTAATTGGGGCATTTCCTCATTTTAATCAGACGTCACGGGTCAAATAATTACTTTTTTAGATTACTTCAGGTGCACACATTACAGTTCTATGTGAGTGAGTCGAAAGGCATTTGAAAACAACTTAATTAAAGTTTGCATTAGTCCTCATAATAGAGATGTGGGGCTTAAAGTAATTGTAAGACTATAAAAATGGACTCCAGGAGGTTAGAAAAGCAAGTACCAATTGCAACAAAAAGGAGAAAGAAACATTTCCAAAGCAATTCTGGACACAATATTGTGAATTTCAATGGAGAATATTAATCTCAACCTCATGGAGAGTGTGTGGCTGGAAGAGCCTCCGTCTAGCCTTCATCACACCTGCTCAGAAGTCTCACCACTAAGACTCCTCCTGCTGGAGGAGTTGTGGCTCCCGGAGAGCCGATCACTGCCTGTTAAATAATTAATACGTTTTAACATATGATTCATACAGTATTAGAAATTATATTTGGGGGAAATAACACTTTTAATTGGGACACACTCTTTTTTGGATATACAGATCTAACATCTACAAATATTAAAACAAAGAAAAACCTATTTGGAATGTTGATTGTTGCTGCTAGAAAAAGCAATTGCAAAGAAATGTCTGAAACCAGACACTCTATCAATAGAAGACGTATACAATATGTTAAGAGATCTGTATTTTTCCTCCAAAATGTCCTTAAATGTTTTCTTTATCTCATGTGAATTGCCCCATGTCCTATTGTTGTGTTCTATAATTGCATTGCAAAAACTGAAGATGTGGATCTTTCTGAAAAAAAACAATATATACAGTATGTACTGCTGCTGTAATAGACCCTAAATAACGGAAGAATGTAATGTATACATACTATGATCTGCATTATTGAAGGTAATAGCTATGTAGATTGTAGATATCACTGTTCCTGCTTGTGCATTATTTATTATTGTAGACATCCTATGTCATGCAACGGTAGAGATAGAGTAACAAAATGGTAAAATGATTCCATTCAGGGTTTTTTTGCTCCATTAACACAGTGGCTGATGACATTCTGTATCACTATGTCACTCGAAGAGCTAGAAATCGGACATTTGACTGTCAATACTATCTCTCTGAATTAAAGTAGCAGGATAGAAGCTCGGCAGAATGAAAAAATAAAATTTAAAAAAATTTAAAATATATATAGACAAGACTGTGCCACTCTCCAGCAATGCACAGTGAGAACATATTGGACTTTGTACAGGCCGAGACATCTTTCAATATTCCTGTCGGTGTGTGTGCGTGTGTGTGTGTGTGTGTGTGTGTGTGTGTGTGTGTGTGTGTGTGTGTGTGTGTGCAGAAATGTGAGATGCAAGGACATAGTGAGTCTGAATGAGAGAGGGAGGGAGGGCGGGGGGGGATTTAGAGGTTTGAGTAGGGAGAGTGAAAGAAGAGAAAGACTAAAAACACACAAGGGAGACAGAGAGTGAGTAAGTAAGACAGAAAAAGAGACCTTTTAACGGTTCACTTTACCAGCCATCCCACAGAAAGTGTGTGTGTCTGTCTCGGTTTGCATGCGTGCGTGTGTGCGTGTGGGGGTGTGTGTGTGAGTGTGAGAGAAAGAAAGTTACCAGCCTCTTCTGTATTAGCTATATTCCACCATATCGTACATGCAACAATTGGTTGGTAGGGCTGTTATCACAAGTATTAGTACAGTAGAAGCATATCTTCCCCATGCTTGTAGGCAGAGAGGAAAGAGTTAAAGCCAGAGTGAATGATTGTTCATCTATTTAAAAATCCATTCGCGTTCCCAAATTAAAATATGCATTGATGAACGTTTACTGAGTTTACTTCTCGACAAACTGAAGAACTCATTCAATAATTAACTTGTGCTATAGTCATATACATTTACGTTGCCCAACCCGTGACTATGAGTGGGACATAAAGAAAACATTTTAAAAATCCTCTGAGGTAGACTTAGATACTGCAAGCAGTGCAGTAAAAATCCACATGAGACTTTAGTAATGGCAGCATCCGAGCCATTTTGTTAACCACGCACATATATTTGAACGATTCCTCAGTGGAGCTTTCTTTGCTTTTCCAAAAACATTTAAAAGAAACAGCATCATGTGGACTGTGTCTGGATTCCTGCCTGTCTTCACGGTCTATTGCATGATGCACTGTATAATGAGGGCTATACTTGTGCAGGGACACTTGTAAACATCTTCCCAGAAATACAGAGAGTACAAAAAGGTCATCTTATTCCTAAAAAGACTAAAATGACACAAACGCCGACAACAGCACCTTTGTTCACACACAGATTGACAAGCATGTTCCAGGACCAGCAGCCATGAGAACTGGGCTTAGAGTCCACAAGTCAAGACCAGTTCTGCAAGTCCACGGGCACCAGGTGAGTCAGTTGATGTCCTCAGTGAGTCACCTGACCTTCGGTCAGCTGTCACCCATCGCCAATACTTCCAATCAATCAAATGGATCCCACTGGCCTTGTGTTGGACTGGTGGACGACTGGTGGAGGAACTGGTGGAGGAACCGGGTGGGACAAACGAGAGGGATTAGATGGAGAGAGGGAGGAAATGACGGGTGAGTGGGGAATGGTCGACAGAAAGAGATGGGAAAACGTGGTGGAATATCAGGAGGTTGAGAAGGTGGGCAGGAAGAACTGAGAAAAGGGCGGAGAGATGAAAAGATGGAGAGAACAAGGCGAGGTGGGAAGGAGATGAGCAAGGGATGATTGGATGTCAGGCCACAGATAAAAAAAAAAGTACAAGGTCAACGTTAAGCTGAGAGATCACAAAGACAGAACATGACCACTTCTCTGTCTGGTACTCTCCTCCTCTATCTCTCTCTCACTCTCTTGTACTCTACTGTTGCGAACATTCTCTTGTTTGCCTTGAGAGGAGAAATGTCTTTAATTTCTATGCCCCCCCCCCCCCACCACCACCACCACCACCGCCTCTCTCTCTCCTACACACTATCTGACAGTAATCAGACATCCAATTACAGCAGAGCCCTCAGACTAGGGCTATGTGTGTGCATGTTGGTGTGTGCATGTGCTGTTCACACACACACACACACACACACACACACACATACACACACACACACACAGCACGTCAGATCCCTGCTGATGCCTGTTACGCCCCAAGCTGAGATGCCCTGCTGTCCTTCAGCCCACGCCTTATCTGGGGATGAAGGACGTCACATGTTAAAAAAAAAAAAAAAACACACACACACTCATGCAGATATGTAGCAAACGTAAAAAAAAAAAAGATGTCACGTCGATGTCATCAAACAGAGGAAAACGTGTTCAAGGCAGACGCAGATAGCGGCAAATACTTAAAATACAGAAGAACACTCATTCACAAACATAAAAGAATAAGCTGACACACTTCAAACAAACGTTGACACACACGCCGAGGATGAACATGGATCTGATATGCGGCTCCATCTCCCCCACGGGCTGCTGAGGCGTCACACTGCCGACAGTGAGACGGATGAATGAAAAAACAAAAAATTTCACTGAAACTGCCGACCTTCACTTTGACCTTTCTGAGGGCTGAGAATATCCAGTTTATAAATGTTTTTAATTTGTCCTCCAAATGTTCTTTTTCCACAATCAAAACTGCAAGATTATAAAATGTTTGGATATACATAATATACATAATATTATTATTATTTAAAACTTAGTATTATCCTTCATTACTTGAATATTGGCATTATTTCTCTGAATGGAAAGACATGTGAGTGGGTGGTGATAAAAGACTTGATCTGGGAGGTTATATTTGCTTTTGATATTGCCAAAGATTCAAGGCGTGTGGGTTTGTGTATGAACGTTGACTCGCCTGAACTATGCAGAATGTGTTATGTTATTGACAAACAAGAGCGTGGAATTCTAGGTTTTATATTTGAAAACAGGATGTATGATGGTTGTTTTTTCTTCGACACATCAACAAACAAAAAGGCAGTTTTGTTTTTCTCTAACCATCTCCTGTGTCATATATATTCATATATACATATTTACTGTATACATTAACATTTAGGGGTTGTGGCAGAGATATCCATAGCAGGAAAATTGCTCTTGATGATTATCTAAAAAAGTGGACGAGGTGTCGTGTAATATGTGTTGTTGATGGTCTGGTACTATTCGTGGACGATGTTTGTGAGGTTTTGCACATAATCATATTATTTCAAAGTATTTGTACTCAATGACATTTTTTTTTCTTTTTGGTTTTGACGTCTTGTTATATTTATGATATGTGATATAGAAACATCTCGTTATCCCATGTGGGATGGGCAAAATGTTTGTCATGCCAGGGAAATAAGACAACTGGCTATAGGCCCATTATAATGCATTACCTTATATTCTCCAACATTGACAGAATAGTAAATATTGCTACAGTAGTATACACACATTTGCATGGGCGGTATACAGGGCCTAATGGAGCATGGTTTCTGCATCTGTTCAATAACTGCAGGAAAAATCCATGATGATTGCAGACAAACAAACAAACACAAACGAACAAAAAAATGGTGTTCGTCCTCCACAAAATGAGATCCAGCAGTCATTCAGCCAGACTCTAACACACCAACGGCCAGAAGTTTGAGTACACACAATTTGTTTAACAGCTTGTCAATGTTTATCTCAACAGAATCAGTCACCCAGCAGTGTGCAAACAGCTGACTGTGAAATGAAAATTGTGCATAATGAGTTAATGTAGTCATTTCTGAGGGACAATTATAGTGTTAAACGCCATGCACACTCACCAGTACATTAAATATTCAATAGAAACGTCATTGATAAGTCAGAACAGCCCACATGCGGCCAAGCAGACAGCCTATAGAATCTGCCGCCTGTAATTTGTTCCGTTTGGAATCTGCAAATGAGCCAAATATATGGGCGATATTATGGTTTATTGAAAAGCATTGACGACAAAGGCTTATTGCGGCTGATAGCATCTGTGTGGGCAAACATGATGTCTGAATGGCAATGAAAAGAAGAAGCCTGGCTGCCTGTGAATACATCACGGGTCGTGTTTGTGCCCTCACACCTGACACTGACAGAGGCTATTGTGTGCTATGCTAATGTAGCACTGCGGTTGGTTGGGTGGGACAGCAACACCGGGTGAGCTTGACAAATATTGGCAAGATCTCCCAGCCTTTCTTTTCCCCAACAAATATGAATATACGGACGTGAGTAGGCTTCCCAGAATGTATCTAATGGTGATTGCAGTGTCAAATTAATGTGCCTTAATGTCATATTGTTTGGGCCGCATATGTTTTTTTTTTGGAGTGCATCTTGAGGATTTTGAACAAAATCTGGATTTTTTTTTAAGGCATTTTATGGGCAAATACATTTGAGCAATTATGGTATTTGGGAATTCTGCTGCACATTAAGGAACGCTTCTCTCGGCGAAAATGTTTCATCTGCTTGCCACTTTAATGGTCGTCTGCTAATACACTAAATCCTACACAGCAAACCTAATGGAATCCTGTTAACGGTAGAGCAATCTCCACCCACTTCCTCTTAACATATTGTGCATGAAACCACATTGTTTTCATCCAAAATCCTCCTCGAGGTTGGAGCAACATTCACAATCAATATGTCTTCTACGATGCTTAACACAATGAAAATGAAGAGAATATAGGTGTGCGTTGAATCAATGTCTTCACATTAAATATCAGCTTCAGCGTCAAAGGGTCTAATCCAATACGGTACGCTGTTTTCATCAGCTCAATGCCCTATTGTTTGGCCAGGTGCTGTGAATGCCCTATTGTTTGGCCAGGTGCTGTGAATGCACTATTGCTTTGGCTAACTCGGCCCCATGCATAGATTCCACCCGATCAATATGTCTTGCACATGAAGTATTCTTTAGGTATTGACATGCTCTCAGTTGGCCTCGGCCTCTCCTTCTAGCAGCATCTCTGGATGCCGCATTTACTGCCAAAAGCTTCAATGACAAGATAAAAAAATAATAATAATTAAATAAAGCTGTGCTGTAGCCTTACATCAATCTGAAGGCTGTATTTTCGTGATCGAGCACCGAGAGGCTTAACGGCGCTGAAGTGACATTTCTGAAAGACGTACAAAGGTTGTTTTTTTTTCTCTCATCTTCAAACATTTTGATATTTCGGTGACATGCCCTGAACTTGACTGTACTTAAGTAGGAGGAGGAGGAGGGGTGTATTAGTGGCGATAGTGCTGCGGAGCAATTTTCGGTGTGTTCAGGATTATGGTGATTTGAGGTCGCAGTGCGTAACGGCTCCGATCATGTCTCATGCGAGTGGAATAAAGTGCAAAGTGAAGGTGATGCACATGTTTGGTGCCAACACACGTGCCTACTCTTGGCTACTCTTATTTTCCATTATCCGACTGCCAACTGCACCACAGTTGTGTCTGCTCATTAGACTACAGAAAATAGCGGCCGCTGATGTGTGCAACAAACTGCATAACATTTGCTTGTGCTCATTAATGGCTGCATGCTCAAGGACGTCTCGCGACTGCGATGACTCACACTTTCTCAACGCACTCATTATTGCCTGCTTGATGCTGCCATTGATTGACTGCTGACTCCTTATTCACTACTCTTAACCGGCCCCCAGCAGGATTAAGGCCGCGGGGGTTCACACAGCATTGCTGCTTAGACACCAGAAAAAGCATTCACACTTCCACAGTCAGGTGTTTTGGGGGCTTTGTTTTGACTTCCCGAAATATGTACTATACAGGATAAAAACATTGAGTTTGTGTCCATCAGCAGACATAAATCACAAGGCCTGACTACGAAAAGATTCCTCTGGGTTGCCCTTTCTCTCACTTTGCCTTCACACCCTGTGGTAAAAAAGCAAGACCCTGCCTACCATACATGCACTTCTTTCTCTTTTCAAATTATTTAAACTTCTTGCTGCACTTGTATCATTTCATCTTCATCCATCCTTATCAATTTTGTTGAAGGCACCTAATGGTGGTCAAACATTCTCTTTCCAGCCCCTCTGAGTCTATCTCTATCATTATAGGCCTGTACCACATGTTATTTATTTTTGCATTAAAAGCTTCTATCAAGGCTTTAGAATGAGTCTTTGTCTGTAGTCCAATTGTTTAGTATTGTGGTTAAATAAATGGAATTCATGGTGCTGCTAGATTGCTGCTAGAACGCCCCATTAAAAAAGGCCTGTGCTTCCTTTTGTGTGCGCAAACAGTTTTTAACAGCAAAAACACAAACAAATATGGAATCAACTGAATATTTTGTTAAATGTAATTTTGGAACTTAATACAACCTTCTTTTTTTTTTAACAACAACTGCAGTTATAGGCCATATTTGGATCACACAAGAGAAACAAGCCACCACTGGTATTTAATTCTACAAATAGTATAATGCTAGTTTTATTAGTAGTCTGATGGTTATCTGCAACGGGCAGATTTAAACAGAAATAAACTCTGTGTCAAGTTATGAAGGGATTTTTAATGCCTCGAATTATTCGATGCAGCCCTATATCATTATTTATTCCTCTTTTACTCTCGTCCCTTTTGATTTCCATCCTCCTCAACTCCCAGGGAGGTTTTTTAAAGCATGTTGGTGTCCATCCTCTTTCTTTCTTCTCGACCCACCCCTCCATCTTTTTCTTTCATTACAATCCGTATCACACTGCACATCCACTGCCTACCCTGATGCATAGAGTCTATTTGTTGTGGTTTACTATAATAAGGTGAATGTGTCACAGGCAAACAGGGACAGGGGTCAGAAAGGCACTCTGGGTGAATAACCACGCACAAACGTACACAAGAAACATCCCTGCCCACAACACACGTAAACAAACCACAATGGTAGTTCAACCAAAGGGGATACACAAGCATCGGTAAACACACAAAAACATTTTTACACAAACACGTTCAACCTTAGCCAGTGGAGCATGATAGCTGAAGAGAAAAGGGGTCAGCGGTGATGGTTTTACAGTTCAGTAAAGAGAGCAGTGAAAACAGTACAACTGAACCCTGAAAAGACATCAGTGAGGGATCACTGGATGGAGGAGAGGAGAGCAGATGTTGTCATGCAAATAAAACACACCAATTATGTGGTTGTAAAACTTACTCCAGTCCTTTTTGAGGATATTGAGTCAATATTTAAGAAAAATAAAAAGCTCCTTTGGCGACAAAGAACAACATCATCTAATAACATTGCTGCACCTGCGGATTTCAAAGACATGCACATCTGCACAAAAACACACTCACATTATTAGATGTCCTATTTGAGAGAGAAACAGATAATATATCAGTTTTTTCTCCCGGGTTACTAGAAATAACTGGGATTATTCTTTGTATACATCTGTTTCACTGTCTATAAGACAAACAGATAATGTCTCATGTATGACACACAAACACCAGCGGGACATTGACAGTAAACAGAAACAAAGAGTGTGTGGGGGCCGCTGGGGTCTGGAGCCGGATCCAACTTTGTGTTTGTGTTGTGTCAATATAGTGACTTATCCATGAATAATGTTGCTGCGTCATTGCAACATGTAGTGATTGAGTCTGAGCTACTAAGTTGAGTCTTGGTTAGTAATTTTCACTCAAGATATATGTAAATTAGCAATATTTCTGGTGGGGTCTCGGCTTGTCAGGGGGCAATGCCTAAAGAAGAGTTTGGAGCATTTCGATGTAAAAAAAACCCAACAAAATACAACTGACTTCTGTCTCTATAGCGTGGATTGATACACTTGATAAAGCATCTGTTTGAATGTTACTGACGTTAAAAAAGTGTGACTCGCCGATTGCAGGTTTCTTGGTCGATTCTGGTTCTAAAGTCTTACCTCAATATTCCAATATTTTCTCATTACGATAATCATTCTAAGAACCAATTATGACAGCAAGGGTTCCTTTTTCAAACTTTTTTACCACCGTCCTGAATTCAAATGAATAATTAATAATTTCAAGTACCATCACAAATGATAAATGTTATCCTCTTACTTGTTTTTTGTAATCTATCGTGGTTATTTACATGAAAATATGACTCAAATGATTAGGAAATAAATAATGGTATCTTTATTTAAATCCTTTGGCATTAGTGGTTTCAATTATGTGTTATAAAGGTCTTAATATTCTATATTTCTTTGAAAACATCTCCTTTAAACAACTGTATTTATTCAAGCTTCTTGCCAAAAGGACATTTTCAAAACATTACTGTCTATCATGATTGGGATATCAAACTATCATGCGGCACACATTTATAAATGTGACTCTTTCTATCGACCGCCCATCGATCACTGCATCTCTAAAAAAAAAAAAAACGGCATTGTAAAAACAATAATTTCAGCAAGCATTATCTGTTGGTACCCATTTTATTATACAGGACATGACTGTTGATTTGTGTTGATATAATTTCTCTACAATCTGTTTATTGATAATCCATTTTACTATCCGTGTAAAGTTAATAAAACAATCTAAGTAACTTAAATGTGTGTTCGTTTGTGTGAATACTGATTTCTCAGTTTCACAATTGCTTGTATTAAAAAGTCCATCGGCCAACTGCTTTTTCCAACTTTTATTCAAAGTGTCGTTAGATTGCTGCATGGCTGTGCACCTCGATATTCATAGTCATCAGAGCCGTATTGCTTTAATGTAATTAATTAAAGTTATCTTTCACTATACATTCTGTATGTGAGAGCCAGGAAATTGGGATGATGTTGTTTCCCTTTAAGAACATCAAGCGTGATCCGTCTCTCGGCTGGGTGCCCCTTGACCCCGGAATCTGGGAAGTGTATGACTGATCTGCTCCTCCGCGGGCCCTCATGCTGCTCGCGGCCAATCAAGTGGCCGCATAACACCATTATTGCAGCCCTCTCCTCTGCAGGGATGTCAGTACCCATCCATCGATTCCCTGCCTTCTTTAATCCCCCTCTCGATATTCATCTTTCTCTCTCACCGTCTACCCCCTGCGTTCTCATCCCTCTTTCTCACTTTCTGCTACTATCGACTTCTCCCATCCCAAACCTCTCCACTCCCATCAACCAAATATACCTCCCTCCTTTCTTCCCCCCATCCCAATCTCACCAGCCCTCTCTTCTCGTTGGAAATTCTTCATCCATCCGTTCCACCCTCAAAGGCCCTCGCGGCCAAGTCTCCTTAATGAAATCTCAGCAAGCCTTATTGTGTTGATTAAAGCTGTCAGAAAGGAACTAAGAGAGGAAAAATACAGCCGCAACAGGGGAAAACCAGGGCTCAACGGTGCGTTGTCAATGCCCTTGTTTCAGCTCCTGTTTAGTTTTCCTTTCTCTCTGTATTTCGTCCTCTCTTTCATGCTTTACTTTTTTTCCCCCTTTCTTTCAGGTTTATACACAAACCCTCTCTGTCGGCCTCATTTTCCCTCCATCCATCCCTTTCAGTGCAGCCAGCAGCTCTCATGGTATGTTCCATAACCTCCCGACCTGAGCTTAATGCAATTCTGTCAAACCATATCCCCTCCTCGAGCCGTTCTCCTCCAGCTGTTTCTAATACACCTCAGCGCAGAATATTGTTTTAGTGTTATTGGTCAGCGACTACATAGTCACAAGACAGTTATTGCCCTTGAAATAACAGACATGGAAATGTCCCATGATCACAAACGGGTAAAAAGACATGTCCAACTGTCAAAATGTTTACGACTGTGAAGGTAAAAGACAGAGAATAAACAAACCGTTTCTCTTTTTAACCCAAACTGTTTCGCAAACCTCATCGAGAATCCAGACTTGATATCGTACGGTGTCAATCCTGCCAAGGTTGTTTTTTTTCCTGAATTAATGTTACATCAGTAACATACATTTTTACATTTAACCTTTTATTTGAGTGACAAACAATAGCAAGGTCTCCTGCATATTACAGAGACACTCCACCTCGCCTAAGACAAGAAACACCTCCATGAACGTCGGAAACCATTCTTCATTTTAATGAAGTAGAAGCTTATTAAGCTCCGGGGAGAAGTGGCGCTACATCACACGTAAAAAAAACAGCCATATACATCAGGACCTGTATCGGTGATTGATTGATCAAATACATCCCATGTTTGCTTCACATTCATTAATCAGAAGGGCATTGGATGGAAAGAAAGAAGTAGAGGCAAACAGCCCAAGCATTCACAATCGGATGCTGTTAGGAACAAAGCAATGCTTACTCCCTCCTCCACTAGCCAATTTCCGGGGTGGAGGGGAAGCGCTGCATCAGATGCACCAGCGATTGTTCTCCCCCCCCCCCCCCCCCCCCCATCACCAATATATGAAGCAATAAACTGAAAGTCAAGCAGCCAATTCTCAAAAATGATTATGATTCCGATTCGGTGCAAGAAAAAAAAACGGAAACTGGAACTCAGGACGTAGGAAGTTATTTTCAACTTGATGATAACGGCACGTTAGAGCAAGTCGAGGAGGAGCACTAAGAGAGGGAACCATTTAGAGGAAGGAGAAAATTGACTATTTTTTTTCCCATCAATGCAGTTTCAAATAAATATGTACGCCAGCACATACTTACTCCGAACCACTGGTCTGCTGCAGCATGTGGAATGTGTGCACACAGAGGTATAATGGCATGCAAATGTTTACAAGTTATGGATTTGCACTTTATGTCAACATGCAGTCTATAAATCTAGGTACTAAAATATCATGAAGATATATAATATTGGCCGAGGGCGTCGCACACATTCTAATGCAAACGCCAAACAAGCAGGGAGCCCACACGCATGATACATGTGTTCAAACTAGCGGTGCAAAAGATCAGAAAACTCACAAATCGTTTAGAAATTGCATGTCACGTTTTTTTTTGCCGCCAATACTCATAGCTGATCATTGATTATCCATATTGGCAAATATAGATCCCGTTTGATTATAGCAGCTGGTCTCCAAGGCTCCATCTGCCCAAAAATGTATTTCAACCGCTCTGAAGTCATTCTAAACCATCAACATGTCTAAATGTTATCCTTTTACTATCGTCATCTAGAGTGTTTTTCTTCATAAAAAACAACGATTCAAAAGATAAGGAAAAAGATTGCATGTGTATTGATTAAAACAAATCTTGTAATTGGTAGTTTCTTTTTTTTAAATAATGTATTATAAGCTGCTTAGCGCTAATGTAAACAGGTCATAATTCATCTCTGATATCTATTTGTTGTTGTGAAACCATCTCCTTCAAACAACTATTCATTCAAATTTCTCACCAAGAGATTACATGTGAACACATCATGATAATTTACCTTTGCCCAGTAATCAGTTTTACTAAGCAGAGCCTGAACCTAGCTCAATTTAACCACAGATTGCTTGTTTGTCTCAGATTGCTTGTTTGTTTGGAACATCATCAGAGATCGGCAACTAGAAAACCATAAACGCCAATGTCCTAAACACATATGGTGCTGAATATTGTCAGTAAAACTTAATCTCACATGCGAGGGTGGATCCGTAACTAATTCAAACAATAAACACTCCAAAACTAGAGTAAACACACTTGCCCACGTACGGTGCATACATATCAAGTCCCACACACGAGCACAGGAAAAGGATGGAGCATTATCATTAACAGGCAGACCTGGAAGGTATTTCCTCCAGAGGCTAACCTTCTATTAACATCCCATTAACAGAGACAGGCGTATGACAGCTCAACATGGCTACGTATCAACTGTTTCTCTTTCAATTACGAAGATGACAGAGGAACCGCAGGCAATCTAGCCGGACATCTACAAGGGTTCCTTTGAGGAAGCCTTGGAAGCAATCTGCCTGTATGCCCATGACAGATCATCTAGCAGCTCGTCCAGCTGGGTGAAAAAGAAGAAGAAAAAAAAAAAAGAAAAGATTTTAAATTTTGCCAGCTCCTTTAATGAGGACAGTACAAAACAATCAGGGTTTCTGTCACATTGTAATAGATTTTAAAAGTGCTGGAGGAGTTGAAAGTTAGGCGATGAAGTGCCCTCGAATAGAAGAGAAATATGTGGTATAATAGCAGTGAACATTTTATTATAGTCTATTTGAAATCAGCCCGGTGATGAAACTTCAATGGATAGCTAGATTTACATTTAACAGTGTGCACTCGAGACAATACC
Source organism: Cyclopterus lumpus (assembly GCF_009769545.1). NCBI lineage: Eukaryota > Metazoa > Chordata > Actinopteri > Perciformes > Cyclopteridae > Cyclopterus > Cyclopterus lumpus. The sequence goes on from NC_046988.1 coordinate 9,331,304, forward strand.
AAAAAAAATAGCAACATTTGCACTTCCATCAAGTCACACTAGATGAGACTTGGAGACGTTTACAGAGAACATAGCTACTGGACAAAGATGGATATGAATAAAGAGATAAATAAAAAGCTGTGTGGTCGCAACATGGAAAAGACCATTATATTTCTGTACACCAAACTGCAGCAGTGGCTGCACATTTGAATGTGTATATTGACTAATAATAATCAATAAGAATAATTGACATAAGGGACATAAGTCCGCCTAGTTTCTCATGGGGTTACAAAAATAGAGAGAAAGATAGAGAAGGTTCCAGTGGCAAAATAAGAGACTCATTTATTTCTAACAAGACAGGATCCAAAGCAGGAGTGAGAGAAGGGTGTACTCATGACTGTCTTTAGAAAAATGAAAAAAAATAACGGGTATAATTACACCATGACAAAGCGCACAGAAAAAGAAATGGGTCAGGGGAAAAAAAGTGTATACATTTATATACTTGTTTTTTTCTCATGTTTTCTTTGTCTTTTGAGATTCGTTGTCTTGTCATGTTGCATTTTTTAACTTTTTTCAAGATCAAGCAACTCATTGAGAATGTTTTTAAATGAATACGTTATTCATTTAGGTAATACCATGTGCAGTGATTGTAAACATTATGATCTGAGAATCTTCTAATTGCTTGTTTTGTTCCACCAACAACCCAAAACACAAGTTCAACTTTTGGAAAGCAGTGACTCAGATAGAAGTTGATACTGACCCCATTTAGAGGATCAGGTGCCATTCGGATGTAACCAATCCACCAAAACTCTTCTTAGTCACTGTTGTTTTGTGATTTGACCTTTTATGCCGTTACATCAGGCCAAGAACAACAGCAACCCCTTGTGTATAATATTGGACCAGCTATTATTCTGTCAATCAAATGCATTTCTCACAAGAGCCTCATTTTTAACAGTGAGCGTCACTCGCTACATAAAAAGTAACTCTTAGCTTTCTACTATTGTAATGAAGTGATTGATGATTAAAGAATAATCAATAATCAGTTCAATGCAAGGAGGTTCCACTGTTGGGCAAGAAAAATAACCAGTATCTGCTCAGTATCCATCATTGGCCAATACCCTGATTTAAAGGTATTGGAATCATCAAAGGGAGTGACTGAATTGCATCCATATTCAATTTACAGTGATCGGGAACAGAAAGAGGCAGCAATGAAGCTGGAATGACACGATTGTCAAAGATTAATCAACTACTCATTTGACCACAAAATTGTTGCACAAATAATTTAAGAAGATAATGGAGGTTTGGCCCCTGATACATGATGCCTCGACTTTAAACTCATTACATGACTGCGGTTCGACCATTCAGTCAAGTGATTCTGCCACAAAGTAAATCAATAACTTGATCAGAAAGTAATTTTGAGGGTTTTTTCGTAGCTGGGTAGAGGCTGTTTATCAGAAGGCCGAGGTACAAGGAAACACATGACCCGGGACATTTCTGGGATGATCAGGGGAGATATTGTCGACATGAGAGCGAGATGAGCAATACTCTTCTCAGCACATAACAATTGATAGGCAATCTATCTCAGGTACAGTCAGGAGACACACTGACACACACACACACACACAGACACATGAGGGGATTCACACACACAGACACATGAGGGGATTCACACACACAGACACATGAGGGGATTCACACACACAGACACATGCGGTCAGGTTAAAAACAGGTGTAAACACAGCGTGTCTCCGCTGAAATTGAAACTAATTGTCTCTTAAATTTAGGAAGCTGTTCTCCAATTGACGAGCCTAACATCTTAAGTACTGTATATCCCCACATGTGCGCTGTGACAGAAGATTACTGATTTCTTACCCCCCCCCCCCCCCCCCCCCCCCCCAGTGAGATGGCTTCTGGCTAGTAAATAAAGAAAAGGAGAGGAGCTGAAGAGTGGGAGACAGGTAAGAAGAGTGGCAGGGGTGGTATAGACTGAGCTGAGTGAGGGCGGAGGCTTGTAAAAGACATAATAATCATTAAGTATTCACACTGAGCACTGGAGAGCCCTGACGCCTGAAGAGGCAGGGGAGGCAAATAATGACGAGGAGGAACCGAAAAACAGAGTGAAGGAGAAAGGAAGCAAAAGGAAAAAGATGGTGGAGAGGCTGCATGACAATGAAAGTGTGCGGGATGGAAAAAGTCCGACAGAGAGAGGGACAACCTCAAAGACATCAAACGAGGGGACAGGGAGTGAGCCAGAGAGAGAGAGAGAGAGCAGGGGAGCAGAGGGGGGGGGGCGGAGGGGGGAGGAGGGGAACATAATACATGAAAGCTTTAATGCAGGGAAGAAGTGTGGTTGAGTGAAAGAGTGAGACAGCTAAAAGGAAGAGTCAGGCAGCCAGAAGGAGTGTTGCGGTGTAATAAAATGCCAGATGTATGCCACTGCAGTCTCTCTCCTCTCATCCCAGCGCTGTTAGAGTTACTAACTAACTGTGTCTGCACGCGCACACACACACACACACACACACACACACACACACACACTCTGGATCATTCTCCCCAGTTTACAGCATGTTCACTGATTACTTGGATCTCCTCTCCAGGTCTTTATGAGCTGAGGGGCTGGTAGCGAATGGACAGCAACATGGTGTGTGTGTGTGTGTGTGGGTGTGTGTGTGTGTGTGTGTGTGTACAAAAAAACGTCTTTCCAAGTGTCCTCTCTCCAGGCAAATAAAATCCCCCATCTGGACCGATGGACAGATGTGTACATACACACTGTCATTCCTCCATGAACACAGAATGGTAAAGTTGAGCAAAGGCCAAGATCAGACATGAAAAGCGTGGCAGGAATTAAAGGAGAAAACCCCTCCTGGAGGAAATGGGATTACCCATTCAGAATTTACAGAGCGTTAACGGAATATACCATTAGTTTTGCATGAAATATAAAATATGTACGTTTTAAATTAACGCTGACCATTTGCAGATTGGATTTCTGTCTTCCAGACAGCCGTTGCTTCCGTTCATTTCAGTGCGCGACGGAAGTCAACGTGCGGAGACTTAAATCTTGCTTGAAATAGGTAATCCATCACACTGAGCAGCTCATTGCCTATATTTTTGTTGTTACATTGTCACCGCGCGCAATGCAGTTGTGAGCAGGCACTGATTACAAAGATGGTGCATTCAAGGACAGCCTGACAGCTCAGCTTTAAGCATGCATAAAACAGCCAAATTCACATTGTCCTTTCGAGCATCACTCACTTGGCAATACTATTTGGCAGCCTATTGTTAAATCTCAGATGTCTGAGCATCCCTGTCTGCTGCAACAACGAGAGTTTTGAAAACGGTTGACAACTTAATAAGCTTAAACCTACCGCCGTGGTCCTTGAAGCTGTATTGTTTGTTTTCAGAACATTTACTTACGGAAAGGTTACTTTTATTTCACATTTGCATGCGTCACCATCCTGCATCTCGAGGAATGTATTGCCCGCTTCCTTCCTGGAGAACCAAGGTATAAATAAGGTATAATTTGGCAAATCAAACCCATAGTTCCCTTCAGACTGTAAGACCGGTGCATAATTACTCCGGCAAACCATCCGTCAGGAAAAGAAAAGCTTTAGCTTTAAGGTACATGGGCTTACCCCGGTGGAAACCACACAAAGAAAAACTTGAGCCCACTTAGTTACTAATCAGCCGTTCCCTTCATACAAAGTGAGGGAGTGTTATAATACATGCACACACGTGCCTCACTGACACTCAAACACAAATACGCGCGCACACACGATGACCAACGCTGTTGAGCACTTATCGGTCGTTCCCACAGGCTTCAGGCCTGTCTCATTCTTTCTTATCTTAATAAGGTCGGTCTTAACTCTAACGTGATGGACTGCACCTGTCTGGTAATGGATTCAAAATGACACACACACACACACACACATACACACACAGACTCGCATTTGTACCTATTCGTATACACTGAAACGCAAACACACTATTTCTTGGTCACATACAGGGATTATTCCCTCTCTCTCGCTAGCAATGCACCTTTCTCTTTCTTTTTCTTTTATACACACCTTCACACACAGACACACACAGACACACGGACACACACACAGACACACACACACTGTCCTGTCTCATGTTGTTGTGGCTCCTAGTGCTGTCAGCCTCATATAACACTGTTTTTTTTTAATCTCCCTTGTACAATCTCACCACCCACGTCCCAATTAAGCTTAATAATCAGTACGTTAAGTTACTTTGACATATTAAAATTCAACATTCAAAGCTGGAAGAAACACATGTTGTTTTAGCTGCAAATCTTTTTTCCAAATTCTTGGAAACAGTTTCTTTTTAATTTGCAGAGATACAAACGACAAATTAAAACAAAAATATTTGTCCGAAGAAACATGTGGCATTTCATCTTGAAAAAAGACTTAAACAATTAATTAATTAGCGTTGGTAGAATTTTTTAACTGATCAATTGACTCATTTCAGCACTTTGGGATTTTCCTCATTGACTTTAAAAATCCTTTTTGATATGTTGCTAAGTTTTTAAGAAACAAATGGCAGTCTCCTCTCTTACTGTGTCTTCATTTGTTTCGATTTTATTTTGATTACTTATTGAGTTATTGTTTTGGTAACTTATAAGAGTAACTTGAAGTTTTTCTACAATTTTGATTATTTGGGCGTACACTTTTCAGAAGAGTCATTCTGGAGTGCTAAGTGGTGGCCAAAATCATCATTGCATCAGGTAGAGTTACGAGAAGAAGAATGCCCTGTTCGTCTCCATCACTGTCTCTGGGATGATTCTGCAGGACCTTCAAATCAATTTAGAGCTCTGCTGATCTCTCTCTCTCTCTCTCTCTCCATCCATCACTCTCATTTATCTTTCCCTAGTTCCCTTTATTTCTCTCCGTCCCTCTTTCTTCACTGTGTCTATCTCATCCACCTCCGCCGTCACCCTCACCACCCTTAGTTTATCCTTGATGCGTCTCATTTCTCCGCTCTCCCACCTTCCATCACATTTGTCCCTCCCCCAACCCTTCTCTCATTCGGTCTGCCTCCCTCATTTACTGTCCGGGGGGAGTGAATCGCAATTGGATCCTCCCGATCACTTCACATGCAAACATAGAGATGAGAACGGCTCCGGTAAAAAGATTATGAGGGAGATCCATAACTGCTATAAAAACTAACAAGGAGGAGCACTATAGATCTCACACACATACACACACACACACACACACACTCATTAGTACACTATCGTTATACACAGAGACGATGTCACTCAAATAAGCATTTAACACACAATACAAGGCAATGTAAAACACAACACTTGGTCTATACCAACAGTACCAAGTCTGCATACACAGACGGCTACACGGAAAACTGAAACACACCTATAAAAAACACAATCACTCGGTTAAATATTAAATCATTAAACATAAATCATTCAAAATTAAGGACACGGTCGTTTGGCTAAACGAGAACAGGGGAGAATAAGAGGAGGGAAGCTATCAAAGGAAAGAAGAACTGTAGAGTAGTAAACTAAGTGATGGATGGAAAATTAGTAGGATAGAAAGAGAGGACGAGAAAGTGAGAGAGACATTAATATCAACTATGGGAGTTCAATATTCATATATTCTCTTTTTTGCAAAGCAAATGGAATTTCAAACAAGGAATTATTGTCCGTTTCATTTATTGTACTATTTCTACTATTACTTGATTTCATCTTCATGTTTCTTCTATGAAATGAGGCTGTGCTGCAGGGATGACGAATAACGGAAGGAGAGACGATACCTCCAAGAATAAACAACTCACACAATCTAACAATATAGATCGATGAAGAGCACCACAGATATGGGGGTATATATATGTATTTATTTGTTTGATCTTTTTCCTTTCGGGATGAACTGTCCCTTTAAACGTTTCTGTTCTTTGGGGGTTGCTCAATTCAAAGAGCTGAACCACCTCCTTACAGTGCCTGACCGTACTGCTTTGGCAGAGAGAAAGATGCACATCCCCTATCCCCCTTTCCTGTTCCCTCTATAACTTCTATACACTTGTGTTTTTCTGGTCGCTTCTGCTGTGCCAACTTTCTTCTTTGCCTTTCATGTGACCAAAGAAGAAATGCAAACAGACAAAGTCAAAGCCGGACAGAGAGGGCAGGAGACAGGAGAGAATTTAAGACATTAAGACGAATACTCAGAAGAGGGAGCGAGAGGGCAAAGGATTCACAATGTGAATCACACGGATGCTTTGGTGACTTTGAATATGAATATGACTTCTAGTGACAGGGGAATCTACTGTAGAATAGTGCTTGGAATAATTTCCATCCCCTTCTCTCCCTCTCTCGCTCCATCTCTCTCTCCTTCCTCGTCACTCTCCTTCATCCCTCCCTCCACCACCATGACAGGAATACAGAGAGGTCTCAGCTTTCACCCGCTGGGGATTTTCCTCCTTTGGGATTCTGTGATCCCCCTCTCTCAATTTCAATGCCGTCCATATAGGCATCACAGTTGAACAATATTGGCAGAGCATCAAAAGCCTCCCTCTGATTAGATCTCTCTCCATTCTCTGCCCTTTGCCATCAATAAATAAAGAAAATGTATTTCAATCTCAATTTCAGTGGGTTTAACTGGCATCAGAGCTGGACATCTCTAAAATGGCCACACACCGTGTGACCCTTCAGTGTCATACCTCCTTTACTTTCTTTCAGTAAAATCTGCTTTCTCTTAGGCTTGTTCTGTACTCTCTCTGTCTCTTTCAGTTCTTTTTGTTTCCAATCCCAATGTGCTTTCGAGTCAGTGAATAAGAATTTGCAGTAAAGCAACAGGTGCGCAGTGTTTACGCCCCAAATGGCCCAACCGGCCCTCCCAGGCAAACAGAAGGTGACATTGCCGCGATGCAGACTCATCTGAAACTAGGTTTATTTTTTGCCTCTTAATCACCAATTCATAGTTTTACCACCACCATCATGACTACTTCCCTGAATTCATCATCACCTGCACCGGCGAAATATATCACCCCATAACGCTCCCAACCAATCACAGAAACTCACAGTTGAACATCCGGCGGCATATTTAAGGAATTAGTGTCTCCTCAGTCATAGGCTTCAGTCGGCAAATTAGTCAGCAATTTGTTCTACGGCTCAGACACAAGTTGTTATAATATGATTGAGGACGGAGAGAACGTCATCTGTTACGTTATTAGTTATCCTAACGAAGCAATGTCACTGTCACACGATGGCATAAAGACGGCATTGGCTGTGTGGTTCTATAGAAAAGAGGATAGAAACCACCTTCTGTACTGAAATAAGGCCCAATGCATTGTTTTACTCACGCAGTAGGAGACTAAAGGACAAAGACGGAAAGAGAGGAACTAATTAAGCTCTCAATCATTATGTATTTCCTGAGGATCCCTCCTTTAGAATCCATTTATTGTTCCCAGTCAGACCACCTGCTATAATAACAATACGTCAAATGTTTTTAAAAGGAATTTAGATGGAAAAGAGACCAAAGCATGACCTTTCTGGTGAACAGGGGACGAGGACATCAAATTAGCCATCAAGAGCTTCAATTAGCCAAAGTGGCGAAACCCAGGCATCAACTTAATTCCATTTATAATTTTATTTTCCTGTCTCTCTGTTTAAAGCTTAGTTAGCACTATCTGAGCTTGAACATTAATCACTCTTTCATTTCTGGCTCTCTTATGCCATCTCTCCTCCTTGCACTGTCTCTTTTGCTCTGCTCTGCAGCGGCCAGTTAAATGAGTTGTTCTCCCTCATCATCGTCACCTTTCTCTCTCCATCTCAAAATATTCATCTCCCCACCACTTAATTGTTCTCTAAAGGCCATTGTCCTCTGTTCAAAATCCATGATTCCATTCATTTTACATCTCATTCTTTACTTGTCTGCCTCTGCCCTCGTTTCCCAATTCTCCTCTTGCTTTAACTACCTTACAAATATATATCCCCTCACCTCCTCCCCTCTAGTTCCTACAGGTCATCTACCTCACCATCACTCTTTTCCAAATCTCTAACTCTCGGTTTACATTTCACAGAATAAGAGAAAACAGAGAGGTGCTTTGTCCTTGCATTTATGCTCGCCCCTCTCTAAAGTGCCCAGGTTGGCGATAATGCGGTGGGAACACAATAAGCTGTGATCATTTCATATCAGAAGCGCCGGCACAACTGTCGCACAATGACCAGGTCATGGATGAATCAAGATTAAAGAAAACGTCAAAGCCATGGATGAGCCAAAGAGTCCATTTAAAAAAGGCTTCATTCAGACAGCGGATGGAACACGTCGTGACCACCGAGATAGGATCGTCACCCGGGGAAGTGTTCACCATTCGTCATTTTAATCAATTATTTATAATCAACAAATTACCACATTTATATCATTACTGTCAACAAAACAAAACAAACCAAAGCAAAAAAAAAAAAAAAAAACAACCTTGGTGAGATCGGAATGACAAAAAGGTTATTAGAAGCGGAGTTTTAATTGGAAGTGAATTAATAGGCCTCACTGACGCAGGTGTTTTCAATATGGCCTAATTGGACTAAATAGCACCTTTTCACAGCAGATACTGACGTGCAATGGCAGGAAAAAGCACAGGTGAAAATGATTACAATAACGATGGCTCAGTTCCATTTAGTGGCCTGGTAAGCTATATTCCACTGAGGCAGCATGCACAGTTACCACGACCTCCCCTCAGTGAGATGCAGCCACCATTGATGTTACTGAATACACGTGTGCATTTCCTGCTATGACAAGTCAAAAAATATCTGCTGTCTATTGGTCTGTGCAGCTCCCTCACTCTTCTGTAGTTGTGTTGTAGCTGTTGAGAGATCGAGACGTCGGCACCTACTAGCATGGCTCCATTCAACCCATTCACAAGACTAGATTATTCTTCCAATTTAGAAGTCTTTTAGAAACACAAACATGTTGTCAACGCGACTATCAAGGATGACATGTCTGGGAGTCAATGTCTAACACTCAACAACAGAGCAATTAATAATAATTTAAAAAATACAATGTCACAATTATTAATTCAATCATAAAACGTAACACACTTACTGGACCTCACTGCGGTCTAAACGGTACAATCTCATGGGAGAAGCCGCACACACACACACACACACCAATCTGCAATTCCCAGGGAAAATACTGCTACCAAAGAGACAGCAACACAATGAAATGTTCCCTCTCTCTCACACACACACACACACACACACTCACACAGAGGGCCCAGAGGCTGCTGTTGCTCTTTCTATGGTAATTACATGATCAGGTATTCTGGTTAAGCACTCTCAGGAGGCCTGACGCTATGTTAAACAGTCCATTCTGTCATAGCAGTCAAAGCTCTGCTTGGTGTGAGTGTGTGTGCGTGTAATTTTTTTTCTCCCCTCAGTGCTGTATGAATATCTTGCCCTTCTTCCTAACAGGTATGTCTCATTCTTCTTTCTCTCTCCATTTTATGCCATTCTCTCTGTCAATTAATATGCTTAACCTGCATGCACACGGTGTGTGACAGGATCAACACTGGCAAAGTGCAACATGGGAATTCATTAAAAAGAAAATAAATGATAACACCTGCCATACTTGGTGAGGGTGAATGGGTGCAACATCTGCATATAAGGATTAACAAAAGTCAATTTTAATTTGGTGCCATTTGTTCTGTACTTGCATTTGAACAAAAGAGTATTATGCTGCAGGAAGGCCAGGCACAGAAGTCACATGCTCTGTTTATGTTTCTTATCCTCAACACACACACACACACACACTTTCAGTGTGACTTTCTTGTTTAATTGGTTAATTAATTCCCATGAAAAGAAAATATAAGCTGAGACTAGGCTGTACTTACAATGGGCATTAACTATTATTAACTGACAATTCAATATAGAAGTGTTATTAATGAGTGCATACAAAGCACAGGTACATAGGTGAGGTGCATGAAAAAATGCAAACAGGCATTGTTGCACACACACAAAGCACACTGCAGTGGGCCTCAACACACACACACACACACACACACACACACACACACACTCAGCCGTGAAGTCAAGGAGTGTAAATGGATCCGATGGTATGCACAGTGCTTCTTATAGGAATGCCATGAAAAACATTTAAAGAAATGAATGATCACATCAATGACTTTCCTGTGGGTCTTCATTAGCTTTTTCTCCTCCCGCAGCGCACACACATTTCAGCTTTGCGAGCCAATTACAGAGGCAGAGATGCTGGTGCTGGAAAACTCTTGAGGCAATTAGATATTCATTAACAGGCAGACCAGAAGTCTCAAAAGATGAAACGTACATATACACATACATATGCATGCAGACGCACACACAAAAAACACACACACGTATATGCAGTGAGGATTTTGGTCGGAAGAAAATCGGACATAACTGTACAAACAATTTCACAGCAAAATATCCTTGAAAAGTGTTCTGATCAATTTATTGATCAGAAACAGGAAGCAAGAGGATGCCAACTTCCTGCACAATTACAGGTGATGCAGCTAAGCATTAACTCACAGTAAAAAAAAAACACACCCACACCTCCGGGATTCATACACAATTACCTCTGAGTGCCTTCAGCACTTACACTTCAGCTTTTACTGCCATGTTTGAGTTTATACACTTAAACTGCGCCTGACTTCTGTCAGAACCTCCACTTGAACTCCCAATCGGTCAGTGTATCGCCTCCACCTCGACTGGCACTCCTTTCACCGTGCGCACTTCGACGCCTCAATGACTCAACAACTCATAACCTAACCTGAATGTATTTGGAATAAGAGAGGAAACCTAAAGTAGAGGGATTAAAAGTCAGGTTTTAAAAAAATTATCCAGCTGAATGGATTACAATAATGAGAAGACTTAACCCGAGCCGGCAGGACGTTATTTTCTCACACTGGAATCCATTTTACCAGCCTGACATTAACTTCAACTGACTACAATGTTCTTTGTCCCCATAACAAACAAACACACTTTTCCAGTGAGCGTTCAGGTCTGCAGAGGGTACATGTTTGATCCTCAAGAGGTGGCTTTTAGGTGGAGTATCACTTGAATGTGGAATAACTAAGTCATTTAGCAGTTGCTCATAGTTGCTCACACACATCAAACTATTCAAAGATGCCATTGTGCTTTTGATGTAGAGTGGCTTCATTGTAAGTGGGGATCATGCATTCAAAGCAATCAAGAGCATCATCTAGCTTCCTTATTAATATTCTGACAAAATCACAATCTCAGAATGAATCCTCTCTCACGCTTTATTAATCATTCAAAGCAATGCTGTGTGATGGTCACTTTTATTTACTGTGTCTCGCCGTGCAATGGATTCAGAAACGTTTCCTCTTTCATTGCAGCATGAAGCAAGGACACTAAATCCTGAAGCAAATTAGTGTCGCTACGATAATCATATGTATGTGCAAGTACAATATAGACATATTTACGATGCCATGCCACAGCGGCTGAAGTGAAATTACCAAATATCAGAAAGCATTTTTGATAAAAGGGGATGGGGAAACAAAACTGAAGTGAAGTTTGAGTGACATGTGTTTAATGCTCAGTGGCACCTGTTGGGCTTTTTTTCTGTAAACATGTGTGCGTGCGTCTGTGTGTGTCTGTGTGTGTGTGTGTGTGTCTGCGTGTGTGTGTGTGTGTTATTATGTTATTATGCAGAATGGCCCATTTCTAATAATACATTCATGGTAGACCTATATCAGTGTTTTAAGATTATTGATGCATTAATGTGTTCATCTATTAAATTTGCAGCTGGTAAAGGTGGATCTAATTTTGATTACTTTATTTATTTAATAATTAGGTGACATACTATCCAATAATAATTCATAGTTTATTAGTATTGAGGTACATTGTGTGTGAACAATCTGAATCTGCAAAGTGGCTTAACTAGCAATATTGTTCAGTAAATGTAATGAAGTTAAAAGAACAATATTTCCCTCTGAGATGTAGAGGACTGGAAGGATAAAGTTAAATAGATAGGAAATACTCAAGTTGAGTAGCTCATAATTGTACTTAAGTTCAGTACTTGAGTAGACTAAATGTTCTTATTGACATGACACGACTGCTGGAACAAGAGCACAACTGACTCGGTCATCCTCAGGACAATTTCCTACCGGTCACTCCCCTGCACATCCCTTAATTCCTCACTTTAAATACACTTAGTTTTTCACTTTAAATACACTTGTCACTTTAAACTTACACTTACATTACATTGTAAGTACTGTTATCTTTTTGTCTGTGCACTTTATTTTATATCTGTCTTATATTTGTCTTCAAATTCAATATGTTTCACTTCTTGCACTGTGTTGATTGTTGTTATTGTCCAATGTTGCACCACCCGCCATGACAAATTCCTTGTATGTGAAAACATTCTTGGCAAAAAAAGGTTCTGAATTTTACTTTGCACCAAATGGATGCATTTACATTTGAAAGGTTCTCCCCGGGGAGCACCCTGTGGGGAACACTGGTCTCCATGTTGGTTGCATGTTGGTCACCTGGCAACCGGCCAATCCAGTACACGCACGGTGGCGTGGATTCCGGACAGATGATCTTGCAAGCATGAAGAGCAGATGGAGAAAGCTAGTGTTGCTGTATAAAAAAACTTTTCAGAGATTTACAAGCGTACCTTGAAGGTATACAAACCCTCAATGTCTTAGAGTTTGATTAAACCTTCAAACTAGACTTCCTGGATCATATTTCATTCTCTGTCTGCACCCAGCAGCAGTACGCCTGCACCAATGCCCATTAAGTGCTTCTGCTGGAGTGCTGTTGTCAGTGTGAATGTGCTCCAACAGCGCAGAGAGTGACTCTCAAGCTTTGCACACTGTGTGGCCACAAGACATTGAATGTTCTTCAATAGTGCCCTTCTTATAACAATGTTAATCCAATTTGGTTGAAAATTGTGCTGCAGGCTGCTTTCTTTTTGTTTTTTACACAATACAAATCTAAATAGCATTTCTACTTTTGATTCAGATTGTCCCAATTCTACCCACTTCTAAATGCAAAACAAGTATTTAGCACCTAGAATAACAGCTCACTCTCCTCTGTTGACACCATCAGAATATGCATAGGTTGTTTGAAGTGTCGATGTCATGGCTTTGCGCAGCTAGCTGCCCCCGTCGAGACATACTGACATTTTATTAAAGTGTAGGATCCCGGAACTTGACTCTCCAGAGCCCTACGGGGTCTATTGCATTCGGGTTCTACATTACACCAGTGGCACGAGTCAGGACAGGACATTTTATGAGGGCCACTGAGGTTGAGAGAGCAAGAGACCGAGAGGGTGAGATGAGGAAAGAAAAGACAGAAATCAGTAAGAGAAAGGGAGTCGGGGAGAGAAACAGGTCATAACAGGGATGGTAACAGGGATGGTCGTGAGGAATGAGCAACAGACATGTTATGATGTCACGTTGCTGGTGGGAACAGCAGGTGTAACAACACCATTCTCAGGCCAGTTCACACCTGTGGTGTTCCCAGACAGGGGGCAGGATGGTGATGATGAGTCACGACACTCGCCTGGGTTCCTCCAAAGAGATTTTAAACAGATCGGACTGCACTGAATTTTCCTCGTATTACACTAAAGTCCCTTTTTGTAAATTCACATCTCAACTTTGTCAAAACTAAAAGTCCCTTGTTATCGTTTTCCTGTCTCCAATTCAAATTCAATAAAGTTATATCAATCAGAGATAATTGCTTTTACAGTGTTCTCCAAACCGACTGGGGACCGGTTCCACCTCTGTGGCGAAGTTACCAAAATACGAGAAAGAAGATGGTCTCTGTATAGAAAATATGCAAACGTCACATTTTACAGTCACACTGACATAAACCCATGATGGAAATATTTCACCAAGGCATGTTATTTTCACCCAAAACAGAAAATGGGTGTAACTTCCAGTCGTGCAGTAAAGCTTAGGCTTAGTGAGGAAGGAGCAAGCCCCCAGGAAGAGCATCGGGCTTTAAGGCACATTTACATAATGAACCAATGGAGAAATTACGTAATGGGATGCCAAAAACTACTTTTCATGGTGACCCCCTGTGTCTATCTTTATGATTTGTATCATAATTATTGTGTTTAAGTGTATTTTCATCAAATTGAAAAAGCTCATAGTACACGTGAATAAAATCAACTGTGAAAGATAATTTGCTATTCTCCCAGGAAAGCTTTGATATCTGTAAGGACTTCTGTAGTAGAAGAAGTAAAGATCAGTAGAATACAATAAGTCACATCATTATCCATGGTATGTTGTTTATAATGATGATATTTCTGTTTAAATTTAGGAGATGATCCTTTATTGCATTTCTCCATTTAATCTGGAATGGTAATACAAATAGGTTTACTTCAAATTGATTTATCCATAGCTTCTTAGCATTTAAAGGTGACCAGCAATATCTATATAAGCCGTATGGCCTTACGCCTTGTTTAATTAATTATTAATTTTGGGTATGGCATTTTCTTTTCTTTTTTCTCTTAGAACTAGGGCTTAAGTGTGCACAGTATTTATGAGATTCAGTATTTCATAGAACATGTCTTTCCACAGGCAGTTTAAGTGTAGGCTAAATCAATGAGGAAAGGTTTGCAGTGCTGTAGATCAATAGGACAAAACTAATCACGCTGCCAGTCAAGGTAACAGTGAATGGCTAATTTGACTCAAAGACTAAGTAAGACAAGAGGGCTCATTCAGTGGAGGTCAATAGCTCAGTTGAATGCAATATATAGTTGAGACACACTTACTTAATGCCAACAGGTTAATCATTTGTAATCAACCCATCAAGTCCTAAAAGTTTTGAACAAAGAAACAAATCTCGCATTAATTTTCCTTCACATGATTTGTAAGCTCAGTGGCTTTAGAGGGTTATATTTCAATGAAATTACAGCCCGACCTTATTTTTGAAATGACTATTTAACCTTAGCCTTCTTGGACTGACAAGCTCTAAATTGCTTTGGACTGCCTTTGTATAAAATCAAGGAGCCATTGGTTTGGAAATGACTTATAGTGGTAAATCTGCTCCCCTGTATCGCTTTGTCAGAGAATGGAGAGCAGGCGGTATTATGATTTAACTTTATGAAATTATTGTTTTTTCCTATTTTAAGTCAAATCTTATAGCCAGTGTCAACAACAAAATGCTTACTTCATTCTCACTAATATAATTTGATACTTTGCTGATTAGAGGCCACGACTTTAAATGTCAAGTCTTGAAGTCTGCAGACGAAGCTCATTGTTTGCGGGGTGTTCAACGTAGTCCTTCTCCTGGAAGGGGAACATTACAAAGTCGCTCCATTTATAGTCTGACTAGCACCTGCAATTGACTGCAGCGCTAGTCCGCCTCCACTGCTGCTAAAGACGAGAGAGAAAGTGGGAAGCGGATGGGGCAGATGAGATTTCTATTCCCTTCCCACATCGCTCAAGTTTCTCACTCCACGTGCGTCTTCCTCTTACTGATTTCTCTCTCTGCTACTCCGTCTTCCACTCTTGTTTTTCTTTTGCAGTCGGAGGTTTTAGTAAGACAAAATGCAGCAGCAGCAGCAGGCGGACCACAGGTGTTTGAGACCAAAGCGCATATAGCAC